>NC_142358.1:19726839-20030939 GCF_059441175.1 Urocampus carinirostris | reverse complement strand
AACTTCCACAGTGCCTTTCAGTATCATCGGGGTCATTGCCAGCCAGTGTTTACTTTAATACCTGAGGAATGATGAAAGGAAATTCAATTTGTTCCAGGATCGCGTCAACCATCAGTGACAACAAGACAACTTCTCTCGTCTGTTTTGCAATCTGTTGCCCTGGCGCTGTCATCCAAAAATATAGGGCTCACATTGTATTCTACGCAGCTCTCATTTGCCTTTTCTTTTCACGTAGTAGTAAATATGTGCTTGTCTTCGTAATCTGACTCTGTGTTAGTCGCTTTTTTGAATGTGATTCGAAAACAAGCGACGTAAACAACTTTGAGTACAGCTGGAACGGCACAACTGAAAACGGCTTCAGGTGTGCAGGGGCGTTCTGCTGCCAAAGGCGACAATGCCAAATTCCCCAGGCGGTAGGCGTCAGGCGTGCGCCTGGCTGAGCACTTGCTGCAGAGCAAGCGAGAGTAAAAAGATGAAGACAGTGCACAATCGTATATGTGTTATAGATGTGTTTTATAAATATATATATATACCTTGTGAATTATATTAAACTCCTGTATGTGTTATATATATATATATATATATATATATATATATATATATATATATATATATATATATATATATATATATATATATATATATATATATATATATATATATATATATATATATATATATATAATATATATATACACACATATATACATATATACAAGGAACATAAAATTATATATAAAGTGAAAGTTTGTATTGTACTGTATACCTTTTCTAGGAACTTTCATTTCTAATGGGCATTAGAAATCATTCAGTCTCTTTAGAAACAATGTTTTAGTGTTTGACTTATCTTAACCCTAATTCTAATAATGATAACCTGGTAATAACATAATAACATACTCATAAAAACGTACTCATGTATCGAAACCACTTTATAAATCCCGATTTTTGTTTGTGGGTGTTTGTATGTGACTTATAGGCTCAGAAACAGCTGGTGCTATCTTTGTGAAAATTCACACAGAACTACTTCCACTCCCTCTGGGGGTGTCTTTAACTAGGTTTTGTGTATAAATACTTAAAATTCAAAAATTGATAAGCATTTGCTTTTCTGGGGTCTGCTTTCGTGAGGTTTCTAACGCTCCCGATCGACCACTCCAAGTTACAATTCCAATCTTTTATCGGACAGGCAATGCTGTGCCATTTTGCTTGTTTATATTATTACTGTATTATTTTTTTGTCATATTACTGTATGGTTTATGTTCAATTACTATTTCAAAGAGATAGTGATCAGGAAGATGTGTTTTATAGCTATCTAGATTAACTTGGATGACATAGGGAGGCCAGGAACGGATGGATTTGTTTTGTATCGGGAGAATTGACTGGTCATAACAACAATTTTATCTTTAAGGAGAATTTGTTTCAGTCTTCCATACCTCTGACCCCCTTTCTTGTTGAAGGCACATGCCAGCGCCACCACCTGGCCTGTTGCTCTGCTCACTACTGGGACGCACAACATGGAGGAGATCTCACAGCCCAACATACTGGAGAGTTGCCTGCGCTCCTCCTGACAGGCCAGAAGATACGATCAGCGTGCACAAGATGAACACAGACTCTGATGGACATGAGGCCAGAGGGAAATAATTTTCCTCACAGTACTGATGTCTTGAAGGGAAATTGACTTCTTCTTCTCCACGACTTGACCAAAACGTCCAAACATCAGCTGCACACAGAAGGGCATTGGTTAAAGGTCAGCTCATTAACCCAAAAAATGCATCAGATGAAATGAACTGGTTTTATTATTGGATCAAAGTTGATCAGACATGTTGCAAGATCTTGTTTGAGGCCACACCTCACCGGGAAACTTATCTCCTCCTCCAGAACTTTGTCTCCAACTACCTAAAGGCCACACAAATACAAAGTCAACAAGATATCATGGACATGTAATAGTACCTAATATTTCATCCAAATTGTCAGCTATTCACATCGCATGTCACGCTAGTGAACGTACTTGGCAGAAGAGCTGGTGGTTGTCCTCAGACACTAGCAGCAGACAACAACACTGTGACTGAGTCTGATCTTGCAGCTGCGCGTACACAGAAACACATGATAAATATTCACAACATTAGTTTTGGTTGAGATTCAGAATCAGCTTCAAGTTGTCTAACTTAGTGTTTAGAAAAGAATAGAATACTGTACTGTTTGCAGGGTTCTTTGTATTTTGTTTATTGTCAAACATAATAACATAGTGAACATGGTTTGCAACAAGATTGGACATGGAACTCCAGGATAAACAAAATAAACAGTAATACAAATTTAAAATTGTCTTTATTATGTTTACCATTTAAATGCAAATGGCATTTTTTTTGCAACCCCGGTTGTTGATAACAGTAGTTTAAAACTAGGATACAGTAAATAATTATCTATATACAAAAGAAAAAAACTATGTACATACTGTATATTCTGTGTTTTTGTATATGTACATCACGTTGCGGCTGACAGATAGTATGTGAAGTATATAATGAGGTACAAAGGTTATCATTACAAACAAGTTAGGAAGCAGACGCTATTCTTTCATGTTTAGCATATATCGTGTGTGTGCACGGGGGTGTAGTGTATGACTGATGTCAAGTACTTACATAATTGATGACTTTGAGTTGAAGAGACGCTGCATCGAGGTCATAAAGCTCACCTAAGAGACAGGGCACAGAGAGTGAGTGATGACTGCTAAACAGTGAGGAGCGAGGCCAAAGAAATAAAAAAAACAAAAAGAAATCAAGTCCAAGTTGGGTATGCAGAACATGTACGAAGTCGGACAGAAAGCAATCCCTGGAGAGATGCTTTGTGACAGAGAGGTCAGGGAGCAGAAGAGCACCAACCGGCAAACACATACGGGAATAATGAAGACAAGTGAAGGCTACAAGGAAGGAGGAAGCCCAAAGGTTTGACAGAGAGATGGCAAGAAGACAAACAACAGGGACAAGAGAAGGAGACCCCGAGGTAACTCTCATTTGTTGACAATTACAGATGAGTAAATAGAGCTAATGCACGCGGTAAGATCAAGTTCTATTATGCATGAGGTTAGAGACGTTATCTTCACAAAGCAGGCAGAACCCCTTTACCATGCCAATGAGGCCATCGAAATTCAAAGGTCTACCGTGCTCACAGTTTACATACCACAAAGTTGCAGAATATTGCGGTCCAACTCGCTGTAGTCCTGCTCCAAGACGTTGAGGTGCAGCAGTGCATTGTGGGACTGAATGGGCGAGGGGCTGAGCGGAGGCCTCTGGTAGGATGCTTGAACTAACTGGACCCGCACGCAGGCCACTGAGGCCTACGATGTAAAACAGTGATGAACACTTTGTAGTTCTGCAGAATGCTCAAAAATGACCAACCAACTTAAACTAGCTTTTTGGGGTATTTAGCACAAATCAATTTTTTGGTTTGTGCTAAATAAAATGACCCTGTTTTTGAGTAGTGTCCTTTGATGGCGACAAAAAAAATCTTCTGACGTTAAGTGGAAAGTTTGGCAATGTTTCGAATTAATCTTCAATCAAATTTCAACACGGCTTGCCAAGATAAAATGGCAAAAATAGAATAAGATACATATCATAACACTCATAACATGTATGCATAACTCACTTTTTTTGGCCCAATTTAAAATGTTGCTTAAATCAGGTTCCCATCAAAAGCTGTTTAACTGCACAACTGCCCAAGTCGGTCAACCAATAATAACAGTGCAATATAGTGCCAAGATTATTGTTATGTTATAAGTCAAAATAACACCTTGATGTGATGAAAATAATATTTAATGATTTATTAAGTAATTAACGCGGAAAAAAGTCAAAACAACGATGAGTGTGTTGAAAGGAACATACATGTTTTTCTAGCATGCTGAGATGTGCTTCATCTTGATCTGAGAGAAGACCACAGCCCACCTGCAATATAAAAACACAAAAACACACGCCCACACACATACACAATTAAGGCCATGATTCTTTATTTTTATCAATAGTTTTGGAACAAATTTTCCAGTGAAGTTTAACATTAAAAAAAGGAAATAATTTAAAAAATGCTAAAACGAAAATATATTTAATTGAAAAATTGATTTCTGAAGAGGTTTTAATCCAGACCAGGGGCTGGCAACCTATGACATGCGCGCCAGCAGTGGAACGCGAGGGGTTAACCAGTGGCATGCGAGCGCACAGCAAAATAATGATTTTTTTTTTCTTTTAAAGCACATTTACCTCAAATTTAGACATTTTCAGTTGCGCGCCGTGTTGTTTAAAGGCTTTACGGTCGCGCCCCTTCTCTTCTGCTCCGTTTGTGAGCGTGTGAGCGTGTGTCTGCGTGGCGCCGAGAAGAGGAGTAGAGATCCGTGTTTTAACCCAGCCAACGAAACACAAAAAATGTCGTTCTTTTCAGCGAGCGTGGGCAAACGACTGGGGCTTTATGCCCAAAAAAATGACCGTGCTGTTTGTGCATTATGCCTCGAGAGCGTTGTACCTCGCACATCAAGGGTTGAACGTCAATACGTAACGAATCATGAACATGAATTCAAGGACGAGTCTGAAAAGGCAATAAAACGCGCTGGGTCCAGGTACGGCAAACAAACACAGGCCCTGAAAGCCATTGTCACTGCTAAAAATGCCTTTGCTCACTGCATAGCAAAGCACGGAAAATCTTATACTGAATGCGAATACATTAAACAAGCGTTCTTTTTGAGCTCGGAGGTTTTGCCTGGTGGCTTGCCTAACAAATAGACAATCAAAAACAAGAATAAAACGCATCCCCATGTCAGCCAGAAGTGTTGAACGTCAAGAGAAGGGGCTGGCAGAAAGCGTGTATGTGCGTGTGTGTTTCAATTTGATATTTTCTGCTATAAGATTTCATTGGTGTATAGTATGGTAGCTGTCCATATCACTTGTTTTTTGGTTATAGTTTATGGTTGATTTTTGTGGTCAAAAGTTGAAGTCATGGATGTCTACAGGCCTTTCCACGCGTTGCTCACATTAATTTTTTTGTTCATTGATGAAAAAGAATAGTGCTAGATAAATAGGTCAGTTATACGATTTCAATGTCTATCCATGTTGTATATTTGGACTGGTGTAAAATGACAGCTCAGTTGGATATAAAAAAAATGTTGTGCGAGTCATAATCTTGGTGTGGGACACCTATTTACAAGGAAATTTGAAAGTGGCACTCCTCACGGAAAAGGTTGCTGACCCCTGATCTGATTGTATAAATGCCTATTTGCATAACTGTGTTCGTATGTGGCTTCGAAAAGGCTGAACTGATTTTTGTGAAAATTTACACAGTAGTACTTTAGGCCTTTGGGGGTGTCTTTAGCTAGGTTTCGTGTCGATCCACCCTTAAAATAAATACCAACAAAATTACGCTTTTTGAACAAACCAAGGCGCCAACAACCTTGCTCAAGTTAAAAACCCGGTAATACCAAGCCCAGCAACCACGGGACATCAAAGATCATATTTCAAATCAACAAGTATCACTATCTGATCTGCATTGTTTGATACTACCATGTAGTTACTTGGATACGATCAAAACTAAAATTCTCAGTATCGGCCACCCCAAGACCCAAGCCAATGAGACAGAACAAAATCCACTCCGATATTCTGTCTGTGCAAACAGAATTTTCCAGCAAATATCGACATTTCACATAACCAATATGCGTATTGGGTATTTATGGACTGACCAGCAAAACAGCGATGGCCTTGGTCCGCTCTTGGTCCAAGATGGGAATAACAACAGCTGGAAAAAATAAAATAAAATTAAAGGCTTTTGGGGATAAAAGGTAGCTTCAAAGATTAATTTAAATTCCCTCCCTTAAGGAGCCTTTCATTTCCCTTCCACGTCTTTGCCTCACTCTCAATCTATTTTTAAAAAAAAAAATCCAATTTGTTTTTCCTGTGGAGGTTGGTAATAGAAATGTGTGCACAGAACATGGAACATGAATTCAAGAAAGACATAATAAACGCCCTTGCACAACACTTGTTATTACTGTCTTTGTGGAAGGAGCAGCAGCAGCAGCAGCAGCAGATTGTTAAAAGAAATATTCAGGAAAGAACAACATGTGCTATGTCGATATGATTCTATTGGGGAAACAACAGTATCCGTCCATCCATTTTGCCTAACCTCTAGTTATGTACCCGTATTTTCTGAAGTAAAAGTCGCACCAGCAAATTTTTTTTAATTAACCCCTAAGCGTTCCTGTAAAATTTGCTTAAAATCCCAAGATGTACCCAAAGTAAATTGAATGCTGTGCTTGAATCGAATATATGGTTGTTTTTGGTCTCTTTTGAAAGGTAACACACTTATGTTTTGTCCTGAACTGAAATAATCACTGCAAGTGCGACTAACAATGCGTAATCTGAGTTGGAACACACACAAATAGGTTTTTATTCTTGCTTGAATTATTTTTCCGCAATAAAGAGCCTGCAGAGGAGTGTAGCATGGGCACCTTAAATGGTAAACAGGTGAGACAATAGCTTGATGCCGTGCCTGGTACTTTCTCAAATTTGATCACAAGCGATTCAAAAGAGTAATCTTTGCACAACACTTCCTGTCAGTGCAGCAACGCCAGCTACAAAGACCTCGTAAGCATCCATACTTTTTTAAACTTTTAGATCAGCGCTAGTGTATGGCGATACTCCATTTTCAATATAGTGGTACATATTGCATGGACTGAGGTCAGGCAGACTAGATAATTTGTTTAGATATGTAAATATGTCAGGAGGAGGAATGTATGGGTCGGTAGCTAGCCCTGCTAATGCTATCCTCAGTATCTCTTTTTGCTTTCAGTTTGACTAGTTATTGCCAATGGTGTTGGAACAGTAGAGCTTTTGTTGTTGTTGTCTACTGTTTACTGGACTCACCAAAGGAGAGTACTCTTTACTACGACTTACTGCAATCAATCATGGCATTTTCCCGTGGTTAGACATTGCTTGATTTATTACAGAACAGATCTTGTACTGAGTATAAGGCATAGATGAAAGGGTGCACATACCTCTTTGGTGTGGCTTTAATGGGGCTGCTAGATAACTTCTGTATTTTTCTGGCAGTTCGGAAGCGGGAAAGCCTAAACATGGACATCGCTGCAGCTGATCTACAACACTCCTGTTGATGAAATGGAAAATAAGGTGTTTGATTAACTTTAACAAATGCAATTAACCCCCTGGATCAGGTGAAAAACATAACCGATGGAAAGATAAAAACATATCCTAACAACAAAATGCTAATTCATTTAAATGTGTTTATGGTCTTGCAACATCCATTGCAGCCTGATCATCCCGAAAGAGGGATTACCTCATGTGCAGTTCCTTCTCAAGGTTTCTTAATTTCCTCATGCTGAAGTTTTGAGTTTGTTCTTGCCCTCATGTAGGTTTTAGATCAGGGGAAGGTTTTATAGTAGTCCGTAGTCTGTACAGCCATTTAGGACTTCTTGTGATTAAGGGCTATACAAAAAAACCTGACTTTACTTGACTGGAAAAATGATTGTCAACTGCAATGATTTTTTACATGTTGGTTTAAGATCAGATAATGGTGTAATGTTGTAATTGTAATCCTGTGCAGTCCTTTGAGACATTTTTGTGATTAAGGCTTTATAAATAAATGTGACTGGACTTGACTTTTCCCTCTTTAATTTATAGTTTATCTATCACGTTACATCCATTACATGTCTGTATGCTTATTAAGAATCAAATAAAAAACAAACAAAAACATAATATATTTGAAGTCTTTTGAATTTAAAGTTAATTTAGGAAAGGGAGACTAGATAACCAATCTTGTTTTTTGTTGATAACACCTTTCATTAAGTTGTATTTAAATTCAAAACCCAAATTTGAATAATAATCTCTAAACCAGGGCTTGGGAGCCTTTTTTGACTCAAAGAGCAAGGATAGCAGTATTTTTTTAGAGAGAGCCACAACACATATTTTAAGACAAAATTCAACAAAACCAGCAAACACGCTCTTCAGAAAAAAGCTAATTCTTCAGCGTATTGTACAGTGTGATGTTTCATGACTTGTCCCATATAAATGAATACATATACCACTTAACATTTGTCACTCTGACACACTATACACGAATCAATCATAACCCTTTATTAACCAAGTGTTATACCAGCCGCCTTGGTTATTTTGGCCATGAAAGAGTCAGAAATCATGGTGTGAGTGAATACTTTTGGCCCTTTATTCAGACCAACTCAAACTTTAAATATCTGAAAATATCTCACATAAATATGTGTTTTATGGCAACGTGATAACAGTTTACAATGAAAAACAAAAAAACAGACTTAAACTTTTCCCGATTATAATGAGTAAAGACTGGAACTAATTATGAACACATTGTAAGACAACATGAAGTAGAAATATGAACTGTTATAAATATATACAAAAAAAGTTTTGGTCCGATCTGCAACCTCAGTGGAAATGTTTAAATCTAAGCTTAAAACTCACTTCTACTCCATAGCATGTGTTTAAATCTAAGCTTAAAACTCACTTCTACTCCATAGCATATGAATAAACTACTCTTCTCGTCAGCTGAAAAATAGTCTGTGTAATATAGTGTAATAATCTGTGAAGCCCTTTGAGACTCTTCGTGATTTAGGGCTATACAAATAAAAATGACTTGACTTGACTTGACTCTTGCTCTCACAGTTGCCCATATATTGTCAACTATTTTTCACCATGACCATTGATGGCACAGAGCGTAAAACATTGAAGGGACATCCGCACAGCATTGCAGTTAAATCTAAGGTCTTTACAAAGCATTAGCATTGCGATTTCCCCCATTTGTAATGAAGTCGATAAGCGCGATTGCACCTAACGCAGAGGCACGCGAGCGTACGTAGGAGTCAGGACTTCATCAAGTCACCATTAACCACATCAGGTTGCCTCTAATGACATTGAATCCTTCCTAAATGTGAATTATGAGCTTCATTAAGCAAAACTGCAGTCGAAAGTGGCACACAAAAAGGTACATACTCAAGTGTCTGTTGATGTGCATCAACTTCCAACCCACATGGCGCTAATCTTGACAGGAGGTAGCTATAGCATGTTCTCTTGTTATTGAACTAAAACAGTGCAAGAGCCTGGTTTCAATACTGGTTTACTGGTAAGTTTAAAGTTTAGTAGACACCGAAAATAAGGAGAGAAGACGTCAATGGATTTTGAACTTGCAACTGTCACGGTTGCCATGGCATCCTATTGGCCCCGCCCGTGTGGCGCCAGCTGCGGCTCATTAACAGATTGGCTTTCCGTCTTTTTAAGCTCAGTGCGCTCTCTCTTACTTTGTCAGTCTCTTAACGAACTTCTGCCCCGCAGGACGTGGGTTCTGACTCGGTCCCGTGTGCCCTTTGGTATTTCAGGTCCGATATTGTTCCCGTTTGTCCTGTTTAATATCGATTTCCAGTTTTGCTCCCGTCTATTTTGGTCCCGTTTATTATTCTCTCCAGTTTTCGTTCCCGTCTTGTTTGTCCTGTTTATTTTCGATTTCCTGTTTCATTTACATACAAAATAAAACATTGCTGGATAGCAAAAATCGAATCAAGAGGTCATATGATTGCAACACAATAAATAAATAAATAAACAAACTAACAGATAGATAAATAAACACACAAGTAATGAATAAATAAGTAATAAATGAAAACGTAAAATCAATCATGACTAAATTAAGGAATCAGTTTTAAATTACAGAAATAATAAAGAGGTTATAAATGAAGAACGACATGCCACATTGAGCTGACCTAATCTTCTGCCTCACAAATTGAAGGACGTGTCCAGGTTACAGCAAACCATCAAAGGTCACAATGACAACCTTGACACTCAGGTTTTGAGGGGGTCTCTCCTTTGTATCCGTGAGACTTTAAATCCTCAATAATGGCCCTCAAGACTATTTAGACAAGGTCCGTTTTAGACTGAATATCGCCAATGGATCTGCGTCCTTTGATCAAGAGTTTGGACAGTGATAACGTTCCAATAGTCATTTGCTTTTGGGAAGTGTCAAAGGGTGTTTTTGTGATCCCAAATTCAAAGGAAATGCTATAAAACCCATTCATTTTTCACACAATTGTCTCTAAGAGTTGCAGATGTATTTCTGGCGATACTCTGAGCCTGGTTGTGAGCCTGGTCTGGAGGAGACTCGCAGTAGAATATCAATCACCAAAGTAACTGAGCCAAGATAAATTTAACCTGCTTTCATGTTGTCATGGTTGTCTGCGTTGCCCATTGAGACTTTTTGTGATTAAGGTTTATACAAGTCAATGTGATTTGACTTGATTTACTCGACTTGAGGCTAAATTCAGCCTAAATAATAAAGATCCTGGCTTTAAGCCGTATCTTGTTTTCTGATGGATCATGTCAGTTGCGGCCTTTGGTTTGTGTCATGTTAAAGACCCCCTTGTTTGCACAGGATTTGTGTGTTTTTTTTCCTGTTTTTTACAGTGAGTTTTATTTATTATTTGTATTACAGTATTTTGTTGTGGTTTTTTTATTTCAATTTGCCCCCGCACTTGCTTTCTGCATTTAATCCACCGCTTAAAAACCCTTGACAGATTTCTCTTTTTATTTATTTTTTTCCATTTATAGCATTTTCCCCCTTGTAAAATAGTCATAACATAGAGCAGAAGGTAGATATTATCATTTAATCAATTATTTTCTACCATTTGATAGGAGTGAGCAGCACATTGAGCACAGGAACGTTTCAGGAGCAATTGCAATACGGGTAAAAAAAGGAAATATGAAAAAATTAATCAAAGCAGAAAAATGATCCTTATTTGGACTCATTTCATTCATATTAATGGCTCCAAAATATTGTGCGCTGTCTATCACCGGCAGAATAATCTGAATCATTTGCTTGAATCTTAGCACTATGAGTTCCTAAATGTAAAAATTCAATAGGGACTAATGATATTTTTTCAGAATTTCTGTGTTTTAGTAAACATTAGTTAGAAGTTCATTTGTGAATACGGCAGTAAAAATTATTGTATTTAAAAGTTTTTTAAAGCACTGGATAGTTAATTCATCTAACTTCCATTTTGTTGTGTGGTTTGTTTTTCAGGGATTTGTGTTGCTTGAATTAAAGGTTGCTTAGTATAAAAAAGTTTAAATTAGTCAAAAGTTAACTGTAGAGTTAAGAAAATGCAGGGGACACAACCCTGGGCACACCCGGGTACGCCCCAGACCCCCAACATTTTCCACCCACCGGGGTCTTTCAAAATTCTATGCGTGATATTGAATATACATGCAGACATTTATATGTACATTTTATATCTCATTTTAGATTTTTTTGTAAAAAGAATAATTTAATTCAATTTGGATTTGAAACAATTGTAATTAAAACAAAATCATATATTAGGTCTCACTTTTTGAACACTGCATTTGATAATATGCATGAAAATACTCTTAACACAACAAAGCTAGCTCAAAAGGTTTTTTTTTAACGTAAGATCTCATTGCATACAATGTTTCACAACGTTTATATTAATGACAATAAAGACTATCCATCCCTTATCTGCACCGCTTATCCTCAGTAGGGTCGCGGGGTGCTGGAGCCCATCCCAGCTGTCTTTGGGTAGTGGGCAGCGGACCCCCTCAACGGGTTGCTAGCCAGTCGCAGGGCACACGGAGACAGACAACTCACTCGCTCATTCATACCTAGGGACAATTCGGACCGGCCAAATAACCTGGCATGCATGTTTTTGGAATGTGGGAGGAAACCGGAGTGCCCGGAGTAAACCCTCGCAAGCACGGGGAGAACAGGCAAACTCCGAACAGAAAGGTTCGATCTCATGACCTCAGAACTGTGCCGCACACGTGCTAACCACGGCGCTGCCGCGCTGCCTACAATAAAGACTATTCAATCAAATTAAGAAATAAAGAGAATACAGTACATGATAAAACAAATAGTAATTACAGACAAATGTAACCAGCTATTTCAACCCTCGGCCTTGAGCGCAATACACAATGATGCATCATGAACAATATTTTGGGGTTTGGGGGCTCATACAAAGGGACACTAAGGACAAGAGTAGAACCAAAACCTTTTTTATAATCACTAGTACGTTATTCACCGTTAAATACATTATCATTATATTTTTACCATTTTTGCTCGGGGCGAACCGGATTAAAAAGCCGAATGAGCCGCATTTGCATTCAACAAATAACACAAATTAAAATCAGTAAAACCATCTGCCATCAGTCATATATGCATTTTTGGGTTATTCTTCATTTTAGGTATAGTTAAAATTAAAATTGCTCCTTTTTTAAAATTGCCTTTTAAGATGTTATGCATGTTTTGGGTGTTAGAATTTAACAAATACATTTTCCCCCAGAATGCGACTTGTACTCCAGGTGTGACTTTTGTATGTTTTTCCTACTTAATTATACATTTTCTAGCTGGTGCCGCTTATACTTCAGATCGACTTATAGTCTAGGAAAATATGGGAAGTGTTTTCGTCACCATTGGTCCAAAACCTAAACACTATGATACCTATAGAAAGAGGTATGCTGGGTTGTTTTAGTAAATCTGCAGGAATCCCAGCAAAATTCAGGCAATGTTGTAGGGCTCAAGATATAAAAAGTCGAGATGGCTGCCTGAGGAGAAGGGAACTTGATTAATGCCGCTTCCTTTTCAAGTGCACTCATTAAAATACTTGGAAAATTTAAACTTTAAATAACCCTTTTCCTGGTCGTTTATTATTCATCCAGCCACCATTTGGACTATTAATCCTGAACCAGGCCACGGGGTTCCCTTATCCTAGCTGACGTTGGCTGGAATATGATCCACCATTTACTAACGTTTAATATACATGTAAAATAAGATCCGGGGCAGCACGGCGGCGCAGTGGTTAGCGCGTGTGCGGCACAGTTCTAGGGTCTTGAGAACCTCCTGTGTGGGTTCAAATCCAGCTACCGGACCTCCTGTGCGGAGTTTGTATGTTCTCCCGGTACTTGCGTGGGTTTACTCCGGGCACTCCGGTTTCCTCCCACATTCCAAAGACATGCATTTCAGGTCGATTGGCTGGTCCAAATTGTCCCTAGGTGTGAATGCGCGAGCGAGTTGTCTGTCCCTGTGTGCCCTGCGATTGGCTGGCAACCAGTTCAGGGTGTTCCCTGCCCACTGCCTGATAATTGCTGGGATGGGCTCCAGCACCCCCCGCGACCCTACTGAGGATAAGCGGTGCAGCTAATGAGATGAGATGAGATAATAAGATCCTACTTTTACACTTTTACAATTTGAAACATTCTAAAACTTTGTTTTAAGAGTTTTAAAAAGTTGTTAACCCTGTGTATAATTTATCCCACTCGGCAGTCAAAAGATATTTAAGGGACACCACTCGATGTTGCTGTATTGTGTAAGGAAACAAAAAAATGAGTGCTGAAAAGCACAAGGAATAATCCAAACTACAGAGACTAAAATTGACCAAATCACACCATTTCCTTCTCATTTTTTTGTCCAGTCTTTCACAAAGTTTTTGGTGGTACCCATAGCATGGATTTAGAAGCCGCGGATGGACATTAATAAGTAAAGGTAAACAATACGTTTTTAGGGGTTATTTTTCAAAGCTACAGTTTGTATAATGCAGTGGGAGGCCGTGTATTTCACACCTACCCCTTCAGTAGTGCTATAATTGAATAAATCAGACCTTTAATAACTATTTTATGGCTATAAAAAATTTGCTGCAGCTCGAGCAGCGACACATATAAAAAAAGCAACCAACAAGGTTGCCTGACCACGAAGGCATCAAGAAAGTAAGTTTCTGGCAACAAGTAATAGCTGAAATGTGATTGGTTAAATGCATAAATATAAAACACACCTGAATGCAGTGCAACCAGGGGAGAAGCAATGAAAGAAAGCTGACAGAAAATGTTTAATTATTTATTCATGGACAAAATACAATTAACATCACATGATTCAGAATTTGTTAGGCCAGGAGAGAAGGCCTTGCAGGCCCTGACTGTCCACCACTGGTATATTGTTACGGAAAAACGAAACTCACTCCACATCACTGAAAAAAAATAGATTTATTTCTTAAAACAAGCCACATACATTTAACACAAACAAAATAAGACGTATTGTAAGGGAAAATCTGAGTGTCAGGGTCTGACACACCTTCTACCACCAGATGACCTTGACTGTGTTTTTAACTGGGCCTTTTAAAACCTTTAAAAATGACATTTTGAAAATGTTTCTGGTCGCTGAGAGTTAAACAATGTTCATCTTAGGAAAAATGTGACGCTCGTCATTGTCACATTTTACTCAACCGTCTAATCATGATGCAGGTCGGGTGGGACAAACGCTGCAAGAACTGGATGTCATCTTTGCAGGTGTGGAGAAACAACCGGGCAAAGTGGAGGATAATTGAATTGCATTTATATTCACACGCATAATGGCCCGGCTCTGCTGGGCTTGGTGTTGCCGTGTAGTCTACTTGGGGGAAGTTGTGAGGGCCGTGGTTTGTTGAGAAAGTGCAAGGGAGCCACTTGGGTGTGGCAAAGAGCCAAATGGCCACATTCATCTCTAGAGCAGCGTGTACAAAAAGGCACATATTTGTCAATTTTGTTGGTGTTTTTTGGGGGTGCATTGACAAAAAACCTAGCTAAAGACACTCCCGGAGGCCCTCAAGTACAACTGTGCAAATGTTCACGAAAATCGGTTGAGCTGTTTTGGAGCCTATAAGTCAGATACGAACACATACATGCAAGTAAATCAGGATTTATGAATACGATACAATATTTTTCTATTTTTCAATCATACAAGTTTATGAGACTCTTGCTAAACTTTTATGGACATAATTTCTGTGCACAGCCTTGGCAGAGAAGGGGTCCCCTTTGAAAGCCTCAGTATTGCATCTCTGCTTTTTGCAGAATATGTGGTGCTTCCTCATGCCGTGATCTTTAGCTCTCACTGGAGAGGCTTGCAGCCGAGTGTGAAGCAGCCGGGATGAAGATTGTCACCTCCAAGTCAGAAACCATGGCTCTCAGTTGGAAAAGGGTGGCATGCTCCTTCCGGGGTAGGGATGAAATCCTGCCACAAGTGGAGGAGTTCAAGTATACCTGGGTCTTGTTCACAATTTAGGGTAGGATGGAGCAGGCTCCAAGCAGCAGACTCTACTCGTACGTCAAGATGAAGAAGGAGCTGAACCAAAGGGCAAAGCTCTTGATTCATAAATCCAACAGCGCTTGTTTTTTAGCCAATCAGAACCGAACAAAATGACAGCCGGCCTCTTTTGTATCGCAGACAATCCATGGCATGTTTGCGGCTTCACGATCAACACGACGTGCGTAGGATCAATGGGAACCGAAACAAAGTTATCTGTTCTACAGTAAGTGTTTTATCTTTACTACGCTGCTGTTGAGTTTGTAAATTACTTGCACTATCTTTGAGTATATCACTCCACCCTCTTTAGCATATGACAAAAACAAATACAAGCAAAGGTGGCGTTCTGTAAATTAAAGTAAAAATGGTATAAATAGGATATGCAATTTGTGATGCAGTATATCAAATTTATAACACTTGTGATGTAATTTCCATACGTTTCTCGCCGTAGACTCTGAACTAAAAGACACCTCTATTTTCATGAAATTGATAAACTGCATCACACCTTGTATATCCTCTATATACCATTATCCCTCACAAAACGGAATCTATTTCTATGTGTCATGATTTGCCGTCCACGCTGCCCTACTTGCTTCCGATCTCCGCCGACGCTCCCTTCTCCCGTCCCGGCTGCCCGACTTGCTTCCGATCTCCGACCACGCTTTGTTCGCAAGGGCTTCCAGCTCCTCCTGCCCAGCGAGCACCCAGTTTAGAGCTGCTGCTCCTCCGCATTGAGAGGAGCCACTTGAGGTGGCTGCAGTGGGATGCCCCCTGGACGCTTCTGTCCTGGGCATCCACCACCAGCAGGAGGCCCCTTAGGCGACCCTGGACTCGCTGGAGAGACTATGTCTCTAGGCTGGCCTAGGAATGCCTTAGGATCATGTCGGATGAGCTGGATAAAGTGGCTGGGAAAAGGGAGTACTGAGCTTCCTAACTGAGGCTGCTGCCCTCGCGACACACCCCTGGATAAGCTGAAGTAAATGGATGGATGGATTGAGGGACAGTGCGACCGATTAAACCCTGGCGGCCCACCAGAATCTCCCTATGTATGGGAAACACTGTAATAAGTCTGGTTGATGTTAGGAAAGTGGGAAAGTAGAAGCACCGAGGTTTGATATGGCTGACAGAAAGGTATGAAGAGAGGCCATTGTGTGACACGATTGAACACAATCATCCCCCTTCGCTCCTTCATTGCCATGCCGTTGAGGGCTCCGCATAACATGTCAGCCACTCAAAGCAAACATCTGGGGTGTCCCAGCACACGTGAAGAACACAAGGGGAAAAAACACGCACCTGATTTCACCCTCCTGTGCCAGCTCATGTGGCGGGTCGTCCGACAGCAGCCTCGAGTTTCCCTCCAGTGTGTACACACATACACACTCCTTGAATAAAAAACAAAATCAATCTTGGTTTATTCTCTGCCTTGCTATGTCAGAGTGGTGTAAAGGGACAATGTGTATTATTTGACCACTAGATGTCGCTGTGTTGTGCAACCGCAAGCAGGTTCTAAAAAGCACAGGGAAACATACAAACGATGGAGACTCAAAAGTGACCGTTTTCCTTCCTTTTTTTTTTTTTTACACATCCTTTTTCTAGGTTTGTATTTTTTGGGTACCAAACTAGCAATTGGATGAAGTACAAGTATGTCAACTTCCTTTATGAGAGGCTCATGTTATGTAAAATCAATGTAAATTTTCAACCTAAAATTATTCTAAAAAGGCGGATTTATATATATTTTTGCTTATTATTTTTTATTATTATTTAAACCAATTTAATTGACCCCAAAGAGGTGCTTAATGATGAACACTATCCCTTTAAATAACAGCATGTACTGTTCAAGAATGGAAGGTCATATCATTGAAAAATATCATACTTTAACTACAGGCTGGTAAGAATATTTTCGTCTATCTTGATCCGACTCAATGATTAGAAATATGATCAAAATTATTCAAAATGTGATTTATTTTTTGGTTCCATTCTTTAAAGGGTGATAGTGTAGTATTTAGTGCCTCCTAGTGGTAAAAAACTTCATATTTATTGCAGTAATAAGTAAAAATACATAAACTATCATTGACACATGCATTTTTTGGTCGAGAAATAAGCATTTCTTTTATATACCATGAGCCTCACAAAAGGGAGCTAACATAATGGTCTACCATCTTGCTGCTGAGGGTACCTAAAAACCTCAATGAGGCTGGGCAAAAAAGAGAAGTAAAAATAACAAAGAGTCCTTGTCATTTGTATTCGTCCTTGTTCTTTATAGCACTCATTTTTGGTTGCGCGACACAATACAATGACATGTAGTGGTCAAATAATACACACTGTCCCTTAAGAATGTTAAGATTTTGCGGTTCAAATTGACTTATTTTGGGTAAATATAGAACAGAGTTGGGAAAATTACAGCCCGCAGGCCACATAAGGCCCATTAAGCTTTTGAATCTGGCCATCCCAACTCAATGTTAAAAATATAATAATACAATAAATACAAAATTGTAAAAAAAAAAAAAATATATATATATATATATATATATATATATATATATATATATATATATATATATATATATATATATATATATATATATATATATATATATATATATGTATAAATATGTATATGTCTTTCGCCCCCATAAAAATTCTCTGCACTCAAGGCCAACAAATAGCTGGCTACATTTTTTTCTGTATTTGCTATTTTTTAATCTCATATTTATAGTATTCATCTAGATATTTTTAAGATTAAATGCAAAAAAACCTTATGAGCTAGCCCTTTTTCCATTTTGAGTTTACTTTGCTTTCATTCGAAATGTTTCAAAACCAATTTAGTCTATCTGTACACAAATAGAAATAAAATATAGCATGTACATGTCAATGTCGAAAGTATATTCACTATTAATTACATATATTTTTTCCAAAAATATAAATTTTACCTATTTGGTCATTATTTATTTCTTGCATTAATCAAATGTTTCCAATGAAAAAAGTGCAAAACTGGGATTTCTTTAAAATGCTTAAAATGCTTAAAACACATTTGTTTGAAGTATGAGACAAATTGGATGAGCCTGTATTATTTTTCTTCATATATTGCCGAAGTATTGGACTGAGACTCTATTAAAGAAAAAAAATAATTTGTCTTTTTCCCTCCAGGCTCTGCCAAATTTTTCAGCTCTAATTCTGACATCAATCAATTCAAGTTTTGCTTTCTTGGACCTTCTGGTAGTGATGGTAGTTAGAAAAATCTCATTTTATTTTTTTTCAGATTTTTATTTTATTGTACAGACGCTCCCTTACTTAAGACCATTCGACGGTAGATACGAACATTTGTTGCGGGATGTCGCAAATTATCCGGTCATCAAATTTTATATTGTGTGCGCCTTTTTCCGAGTACAGGACAGTACTGTAGTGCTTCTTTCCACCGCCGAGAGGTCATCCAGCATCCACCCGGAAGAAAAGATTCCGCTTTCTCTTCCTAGTGTGTAAACATTCCATACTGTCTGTGTCTATACTATCTCCAGCGTGATAAGGATTTTGACATTTTTATTGTTTATGGTTGGTGTAAAGAAGAGGCGAGCCGTTTATTTTGAAACAAAAGTGGAATAAGAAAGCTTGATGCGGTTGAGAAAATGGTCGAAACGCTGTTTTTCGGACACTTTTTACCACGGAGGAGGAAGTCGCCAAACTGTTGAAGCTCATCTTGCAAAAGTAGTTGAACTTCCCTTTATTTCTCTTTATGGAGCATATTGTTTTATGAAATGTTTATTTTTTGGTACAAAACAGTACAGGTTTTAAACCTTATGAGCTATCCCTTTTGCATTTTGAGTTTACTTTGCTTTCATTCGAAATGTTTCAAAACCAATTTAGTCTATTTATATAAATATACAAGCCTTAAACATACTTATATAAACCTTAAACATACAAAATATAGTACTGAAGCAACTTACTAACATACAAAGTATCGTCCGGAACCCATTTCGTTCGTAAGGAGGGCAGCGTTTGCATTTTCTAAATGGTAATTTGACATGAATACCATTAACCCGTGAATTAGATCTACATTGCTAGCCCAAGATAACAATACACACACCATTTAAGGAATCCCTGTGAGGTGTACAACTGATGTATTTAAGACCTTCATATTGAAAATTAAATCGCAAAACTTAAAGTAAGCAATTTTGAATACTTTTCGGGAGAATCTTATGATAGAGAGATACTTTAACAACTGTGATTGAATTTCTTCAATACGGTGTGTGCTTAAGCCTGTGAGAGAGGCTATTAAAATTCCACTTCAAACTTCATTTCTCTGTTTTTATTGTGTAACGTTAGGGAGTTCAGCATAAAAAGAGATTCACTGTAAAATAATCTCTACTGTTTTTTCTCATGTCAGGGGGGAAATCT
Source organism: Urocampus carinirostris (assembly GCF_059441175.1). Classification (NCBI taxonomy): domain Eukaryota; kingdom Metazoa; phylum Chordata; class Actinopteri; order Syngnathiformes; family Syngnathidae; genus Urocampus; species Urocampus carinirostris. The sequence goes on along the minus strand of NC_142358.1, from coordinate 20,011,436 downwards.
CCACCACTGAGAGAATTGTGCTAATATGTGTTTGTGTTATACCGCATGGGGTAGAAGTGTCTGCACGCCATCTCGAAGGGCCACTCGCAGCGAGCGCACATCCACAACGGTTGCCAGTTGCAGCAGAGCATCCTGTGGAAAGAGAAAAACGTATGTGTTTTTTTTCTTTTTATACTTGGCAACTCATTTCAAAGAGACATCGGGGTCTTCAAATCACATCCCTGAGCTGGATATTTGTACTTAACAAGATGCACAAGTCACGGCGGCGCTGTGGTTAGCGCGTGTGCGGCACAGTTCTAAGGTCATGAGATCGAACCTCCTGTGTGGAGTTTGCATGTTCTCCCCGTGATTTTGTTTCCTCCCACATTCCCCAAAACATGCATGTCTGGTTAATTGGCCGGTCCAAATTGTCCCTAGGTGTCAATGAGTGAGGGAATTGTCTGTCCCTGTGTGCCCTGCGACTGGCTGGTAACCAGTTCAGGGTGTCCCCTGCCCACTGCCTGAAGATAGCTGGGATGGGCTCCAGCACCCCCGCGACCCTACTGAGGATAAACGGTGCAGATAATGGATGGATGGATGGAAGCTGCACAAGTCTTTAAGCCAGGGTTCAGGAACCTTTTTGACCCAAAGAGACATAATAGCAAAATATTTTGATTTTTTATGAGAGCCCTACTATATATTTTCAGGCAAAATTCAGCAAAACTGCCAAACCCGCTCTTCAGACAAAATCACATTTTTCAGAGCATTTTATTTCACTGTGTGACGTTAAATGATTTGAAAAAAAAAAAGAAATAGGAATAATGTCTCATATCAACAAATATCCTATTTTAAACCTGTCTCCCTCCCGCAGTTATTTGAGATCGGCTGATTTTGAGCTTCATTTTTTCAAAACAAGGTGCAGGCAGAGTTATTTTGTAAAAATATCACAAAATACTGCAAACAAAAATACTGGGATATTTACACCTTCGGTGCTTAAAGTGCTGTGTGCATAGTTCTGCCCACCCCTACCGCTCACCTAATCAAATTGCTCTGTGTGCTTGGTTGGGTGTTAACAGTTTGTTCCATGGGTTTTTCACCATACAGTGTCAAGTCGAGTCAAGTCAGGTAATGTTTATTTGTATAGCCCTTAATCACAAGGAGTCTCAAAGGGCTGCATAGACCACAGATTATTGCAAACCGCAGACTATTATTACCCCATCCCCTGATCTAAAACCTACATGAGGGCAAGAAAAAACGGATATTTTTGACAAATGAAATATTGGTCATTCATAAAATATGAAATAGTATTGTGGTTTAAGCCTGGATTTAAACAGTTTCACTGAGGTTGCAGATCAAATCTCTGGCGGAAGAGCATTCAATAACGGGGCTCGAATGGAGAATGCTCTCAAACCTGCGGTTCTCTTCTTGGCTCTTGAGATCACTAGTAGAACAGCATTTTCAGCGCGACAGCTCATGATTAATAAGTTTCCATATGAGGGATTCTTTCGCAAAGTATAGCCAAAAACTGGTCTGTTGTTGTGACACCTTGCTAGTGTTACATCGGTTATGCATGCATAATTATGTGATTATGAGAAGTGGGACGCTATGAAGAAATTTATATATATCCAGGATTTTATCTTCGAGCCATTCGTGCTCATGAAAAAAAATATATCTCGCTCGCGAACCATAGGCTCCGTACCTCTGCTTTAAACCATACTCAAAAGTGACACACTGGATGCACTTAATGCAAAACTCTTCTGAGATTCAGTTTTACTCTCCTGGAATGTGATGGACAGTGTTGGGGGTAACACTTTACATAGATAGTCATTACTTGAACGCAATTACTTTTCTCTGTAACGAGTACTCTATCTTGTTATTGATACAATGTTGTAACTCAACTGTCGTTACAATATGGTGTGTTACTCTGCTACTCTTTAAAAGCAAAACATGATTTATAATGTTCTATGTTCATTGACAGTTCCTCTATCCCTAATACAGTACTCAACCCTCAATCCAACATCCATGCAACACTGAACTCAAAGCTAAAGAAGGGTGGGTATGCACATTTCCATCTCAGCTTTATGCAATTTACTTGCATCCCTTCCAGTTATCACACTGCATTACCACAACATTTTAGTGTGAGAACATCTCAGCGGGACCTCAAAATCTGATCAAAGCATCTTGAAATATTGAAAGAAATCTATGATACCTAAGACACGGCTGTTTTCAAGATGGTGCAGTGAAAATACATCGTCAAGATGAGCTTTGCTTTCAAAATATTGCGTAGGAGTGCCAAATCATATTCAGCTTGTCTTGATGACACTTGTTAGATACGTTGAACATCATGTTTGAATCCGAAATGCCCTCTAGGCTTTGACTGAAGAAATCCAAATTCATCAGTTTTCCTCAAACTAAACCTATCCTGTTGTTCACTAATCACTCACAGGAAGAATCATAGAAAACAGGAAGGAAAATGGCATTGTGCATACGTGTGTATGGATGGAAAGGGTTGTCTGTTTGATGGCAAGGGTCAAAGTGTGAATGATGCCCATCTAAATATGGAAGTTGAACACGAGAGTCGGGTCATGCCAGGGCACTTGGTGCTTTTTACATTCAAATAAACAAGATTATCTTTGATCACTCAATCTGTCAGCTCGGGTGCTGTCCTGATGATGTTGGACCTGAGCCAGGCAGAGAAAATAGCTTTTAGACAGCCAAAGAGCTGCATACAGAAATCACCCTAAATCAAAGTTGATCGAAAATGAATTCATAAAGCTGCTGCACACAATTACCTGACACATTGTGTGTGAGGCACGCTTATGACCAGCAGAGGTATGCCTTGGTAAATGTCAACGTCTGTCCTATGACCTTCCCCACAATAAACCCTGAGGCATCCATCATATCAATGCATCTGCTCTTCATGCCTCATCAGTTGCACAATTATTTTTGTCCGTCAAATAAATCAATGAGGGCGTTTTCATTTTCCATGTATCAAGGGAATTGTAATGCCACATTTTCACATGCAATGTTTTCAAAGTCCAAATAGCTGTGAAAACAAAAGATATGACGACAAAATAGGCTGTTCATCACCCTTGTGGTTCTGCTCTAGATGGTCCGTAAACTCCTGCCTAGGGGTAGAAAATGGAAGACGGTCAATTGGATCCTTGATGATGCAAGAGAGCCTTGGTTTTTCATGTGCTATTAAAGATGTCGGAGGTTTGTGGAGATTGTGTCCTTGTTCTGAAGAGACGTTACAGGACTTTGAAGAATACATCCTTTCCTCCTTGCCCTGTCAATCCTACCCGGGCTAAAAGGTGTATATTGGTGTTTTAATCATCTGGGCATATTAAATTAAAGTTTTAACCCAATTTTTACCTTGAGTGCCTCATTTCTTTCTCTTTTTGATTTTTGCTTTCTTTCTGTGTTTGTAGAAAATCTTCAAGAAAAAAACCCCACTCGGGGTGATAAGGATTAGTGCAGTACTGGTCTTTAAAAGGACAGGGTGCGGCACACAGGAAGACAACGCAACAATCATGGTCCGAGATGAAGGCGAGGGGTTGGTAGTCCGGTAAAGGTAATCAGAATAAGGGACAGTCCAAGGGTTCAGCAGACAGTACTGGTGATCCAGAAAAAGGGATGTGGATAACTGGCATTCTTTCCGGGGCCAACCTGACCTCCTCAAAAAAAGGACAACTGGTTTAGGACATCTGGAACATTGAGCATTTCATGTCCTTGATCTTTTAGTATGTGGTGCCTTTCCACATTCTCTAAAGGTCATTGGAGGTGAAATGCTCCAGGATTTTCAGTGCATTAGAATATTTAACCATCTTAATGTATGCAGCCAGCTTTCATTTTACTGCCCTGAGTGCTGTCGCTTTGTGTGCCCAAAATGCAGATTAAATAGGCTTCAGCAGTTCTCTCACTTCTGCATTTATTTGTCACCTCTGGTTCAGCTGATGAATACTTCAAGGATGGTCTTGGTGGTGTAGACGGCATTCAGCACATTTTAAGATAAAAATGATGACTATGAAGTGCATTGCCACAGGTCAATTCCTGCTTGAACAGTGGATTCCCTGATCATTTTCCATGTTTGCAGGTCAGGGTTAGGGTTAGGGTGGAAACATGTTTACTCCTGCCTGTTACACTGGAATGATAACGTGAACCTAGGTAGTGACTGGTGGATGCTAATGGTGTCCCGAAGCACCTTACTAGGTTTGACAATTGTATGAGGTCTTGGAGTCAACAGCAATGACATGCGAGGCAAGCATTGGTTGCATATAAAATCAAATGGTCTTTTTCCTCAGATTATTGGGTGGATCGAGTCCAACTTTTGTGCACCAAACTTTGTTCACAAATAATCCTAGGCCACAAAACAGGAAGTAACAGGCCACACTAAATAGCTAGACAGAGTGTAGCAGTCTCTAAGTTTCGGGGTGGATTACACAAATCTGACCTTTGTGCACCAAATTTGGTTGACATGGCTTCTTAGTCCACCAAACAGGAAGTCACAAGCCCTACAAAACAGCAAAGGTGAGTGCAGTAATCTCTGAGAATCAGTTGGGTATGTTTTCATTTCGCTACAGGTCTGTCAATTGGCATCAATGGCTTGATAGACTCTAGATGAGCTAGCCGCCTGTTATGTTGACTCGGTTGATCCGAAGATTTCAACTTTTGTCCAAGCAATGTTGACATGGATTCCCAGTCGACTAAACAGGAAGTCACAAGCCCAACAAAACAGTTACAAAGTGCAGCACTTTTTTAAGTTTTAATTGGGTTGTGTTTTCATTTAGCCACGATATGTCAAATGGCATTATTGGCTAGCTACACTCTAGCTCGATTTACGTTCCGTTGACTCTGGGTTGTTGTCGTGAGCAACACTCGTTCCTTTCCATGTGTTTGTATAAGCTGCAGTCTCCTAAGAGTAGTTTTCAATGGAGGAAAAAATAACTCTCATTGAAATCTCTAGATGTCTGTAGCAGGTGTGAGACTTAGTTTGTTTGCATTGGGATGGAACACATATTGGTTTTGAAATTATTTGTATGGGTTCTAATCCTGGGAGCTCAAAAAGGTTCCACACAACGCAACACTGACATTTTGGTTAATCAGATTTTACTCACATAGACAGTGTGTATTATTTAGCACCTCCTATTGGTAAAAATACATTAATTGTTTAAAAGAAAACAATATTGATTTAAATAATGGGCAAAAATACATACACTGTCATATGAATCTGCATTTTCAAAAATACTTGTAGATGGATATGTTGGAATTTATTCAAAATAAGGTGAGAATGACCTACAAGAAGCTGACATATTTGTCAGCCATCTTATTCATAGGTGTACCACTGTTATTTTTTTTCTCCTTTTCTTTCTTTTTTGGGGATTTTTTTCTTCTGCTGTCTTTCATTTTCTTCTTTCTTTATACTTTTTTTTCCGTTTTTCTCACCTTTCTTCTACTCTGTTTGCCCTATCTTTTTTCTTCTTTTGTCCCTTTTTTGTTCTTCCTTCCTTCTCTTACCTTCTTATCTTTTCTGTTGTTTCCACTCTAAAGAAACATCTCCTGGATGCAACTGGGACGCATCATCAGTGATGTATCCTGGGTTCATTGTGTGTTTCCGGTCTCGCAACATCAGACACTTTCGCCCAGGTGACCCAGCCGAGGTTGATCAGGCTTCAACTTGCGTCCCAGTAGCAGCGCACGGATCTACCCTTTTGAGCCAAAGCCACCTGGTGGCCTTTTCTGCAGCTTGACTAGCGGATTTAATGGCTTTCTTCTTGGCTGCACCTGTCACACCCAACCGTCCTAGGATTTTGCAGTAGGATCGTCCAGCAAAACCCCTGCAGCCGACCTCTATTGGCTCAAAGAAAACTTTCCAGCCCCTGACCCTGCACTACTCCACCAGCTCCTGGTACTTTGCGCGTTTCCTTTCATTGGCTTCCTGAATGCGGTCTTACCACGGGACTGCGAGTTCCAGCATTGTCAGGTGTTTTGAAGTCTCAGAGGTGATTATCATGTCTGGTGGGAGAAATGTCACTGATATGTGCTGGGGGAACCTTAGTTGTTTCCCAATGTTGATGTGCAACTGCCAATCAGAGGCAATGTGGAAGAGTGCTGATATTGTCTGTGCACAAGCCCTGGAATTCTCTCCTGCCTTGATGAAATTAACTGCCTTGCTTGGGGCTTGATGCTATTTGCCCCTTTTGATTGCTAGGGCGATGCACTCAGCAACTGCTTTCAGAACCTGGTTATGGCGCCAGCGATAGCGACCATCAGCCAGGGCCTTTAGGCACCTGCTGAGGAGGTGTTTCAAGGAGCCTCTTCCAGAGCAAAGGGGGCAGGAGGGTGTTCACTGGGCTTGATAGGACATCGTAAACTGCCTGCACAAGGAACCGGACACGGTGGAAGTCTGCTTGCATGATGCTTGACTAGGTCACTTTGCGCCGTAATGTGTTCTCCCACCTTGTACATGCTCCCTGCTTCCAGAGTCCGACTGCCCTGCTCACCCGTTCTTCCTCCACACCTGCTTGGACCTCTTCCTGGAGAAGATGGTGTCTCTCCTTCCCTTGGGCTTGACTCACTTTGGTCTTTGAAAAGAAGCCCAGACCTGCTCTCCCCAATGCCAGGACCCCAACCAGTGTCTTCTGCCTTAGTCATGACTCTGCCACCTCCACTTCCTTCTGAGCTCTGCACTTCCTTCCAGTTCTCACTTCTACCCCAGCTGATGACACCTTGCTCTCCTTGGAATCCCTATACTGAAGAGCCTCTCTAGTACGTGCCACCTTGAACTCCTCAGTGAGCCCTCTGAAGGGTAGCTGGACGGCATTACTTGTCCCGTACAAAGCAGCGCTGGTAAGGTTGCGGGGAAGTTTATTCATTGATCTATTTTTTCCTTTTTTCCTATAATGCATTTTTCACTTTGAATTTTCCTCATGCTTTTTAGGATTAGTTTTTTGTTTCAGTACACAAAAGTGCAACATCTATTGGTCAAATATTAAACACTGTCCCTTTGAAGGGAGACAGTGTGTATTAATTATCAATTACCAGTGGTACAAAACTTAACAATAAAACATGAACAATATTTATTTAAATAATAATCACAAATACATTAAAAGACAAAAAAACAACAAAAAAAAACAACAACCCAACAACAAAAAAACAAAAACTTGGGAAAGTCTTAGCTAAAAAATGGGAAAACAGTTGCGCAGGAGGTAGAGCGCTCGTCTTGGGATCAAGGGATCCCAGTTCGAATCCCGGCTCGCCCGTGTTGCATGTCAAAGTGTCCTTGGGTAAGACACTGAACCCCTAATACCCCCAATAAGCAGGTTAGCACTTTAGATGGCTGCAAGGCCGCTATTGGGAAATGTAGAGCACATTGTAAAGCGCTTTGGGAAGTCATTGACTTGAAAAGCGCTATATAAATGCAGATCATTTCATTTGATTTCATTCAAGACATATGGTGCAGTTTGGTGACCTTGAGTCACAATAGTCTGTATACTTCTTCATGCTTATTAGCACTAGTTTTTGGTCGCACAACACAGTACAGCGACATCTCGTGGCCAAATAATACATACTGTCCTTATAAAGATCATAATCTGCATTGATTGTGTTTAATTACTTTCATAACAGCGTCTAAAATATCCAATGATATGAAGGAGTATGTGAATAGTAGTGGCTGTGGCAGTCTTGAAAATACGACAGGAAAAAGGAAAGATCATTTCATTATGCTAACAAGATTATTTTCTTTCCCCCATTTGATTTCGAGTTAATTCGGGCAAAGCTTTTATCGAAATTGAAGATGCCACAACAACACTATCATGCCCCGCTAACATGATTCCGATGTATTGTCATTGTTGTTTTCATTTACTATGTAGTCTTTTAAATTAGCGTCCATTCTACACAATTTGCTTCAACTTGAGAAAGCATCTCAGAAAATCTAAATCAGGGATGGCCAATTTCCGGCACGCGGGCCAAATGCGGACTGGCAAGTTTTTACATCCGGCCCTACAAATGAAAATGGTCAAAATATACCGAGCATACAGTTGGGCATATACATATTTAGTCTATGACCAATTATGGAATTTGTCATACTTGAAAAGATGAAAAAGACCAGTCATTGTCAACCTCCACTGTAGGAGACAGAATGTGGGAAAAAATAAACAGATGAGAAAGAATTAATTTCCAAATTAGGGTGGAAACTAAGTATTTGGTCACCTACAAACAAGTAAGATTTCTGGCTGTCAAAGAGGTCGAACTTCTTTTTAATGAGGTCTAATGAGGCTCCACTCATTACCTGTATTAATAGTAAAAGACACCGATCCACAATATCAGTCAGTCAGTCACACTCCAAACTCCACTATGGCCAAGACCAAAGAGCTGTCGAAGGACACTAGAGACAAAATTGTAGACCTGCACCAGGCCAGGAAGACTGAATCAGTAAAATGCTTGGTGTACAGAACTCAAGTGTGGGAGCAATTACTAGAAATTGGAACACCTACAAGACCAGATAATCTTCCTCGATCTGGAGCTCCATGCAAGATCTCATCCCGTGAAATCAAAATGAAAACAAGAGCGGTAAGCAAAAAAACCCAGTACCACACAGGGTAACCTAGTGAATGACCTACAGAAAGCCTAAACTACAGTAACGCAATGCTCCGGGGACTAAATTCCTGCACTGCCACTTGTGTTTGGAGGATAAATAATACTGAATTGCATCCGAATAACATCATACCCAATGGGGTGGGAACGTCATGCTTTGGGGCTGTTTTCCTGCAAAAGGACCAAATCGACTGATCTGTCCTATGGAAAGAATGTATCCAAAGATTTTGAAAGAAAATCTCATTTTATCGACAAGGAGATTGAAGAAGTGCTGGGTCTTCAAAACACACAGCCAAGGCAATAAAGGAGTGGCTTTGTGCCAGAACCAGAACAGATGGTAACGTTTCACACAAAGCTTTATTGTAAAATCAAGGAAGTTAGGTATGGGGAACCAAATGACAGTGATCCGGTGCTCGTTGGGCAGGAGGAGCAAGGAGCTCACGGGATCGGAGCGTGGTCGATGTGCCAAAACCGGTCAAGTAGCCAGAGCGGGAGATCGGAGCATGGTCGATGGACAGAACGGGTCAAGTAGCTGGAGACGATCAGGAAGTCAGGGATAGAAGAGCAGGATACAGGTGAGGATGGGACAGACAAGAGCCAGAGTCAAATAGTGCTTGCCTTGCGTATGCAGAGGTTCGCTGACGGACTGACAAGGAGTGAATGGAGTACAGAGTTTAAATAGGAGGGGAACCAATCAGGCAACAAACAGCAGCTGGCGCCAAACAAGCGGGCACAGGTGAGGGCAATCAGTAATCATGACAGCTTTGTAAGAATCATTTCAAAGTCCTGGAGTGGACTAGCCAGTCTATAGATTTCAACCACATAGAAAATCTGTGAAGGAAGTTGAAAGTCAGTGTTGCCAAACAACAGCACCAAACAATCACTGCTTTAGAGGGGATCTGCATGGCGGAATGACCCAAAATATTAGCAACAGTGTATGAAAAGCTTATGAAGAATAACAAAAATTGTTTAGCCTGTGTTATTGCCAATAAAGAGTACAAAACAAAGTATTGAGATGAAATTGACCAAATAGTTATTTTCCACCATAATTTGCAAATCAATTATTTAAATATCAAAAAATGTGATTTTCTTTTTTTTTGTTGCACATTCTGCCTCTCATGGCTGAGGCTCACCCATGTTGACAGTTACAATATTTTCAAGTAGGAGAACTTGCACAATTAGTGGTTGGCTAAATACTAATTTGCCCCACTGTATTTCTGAAGAGACACTACTGCAGATGGAAAAATATAAGAACTTCGGCTAGAAACCCAGGAGCGAGATCGTGTTGAAATCAAACGACACCGTTGTATGACTTGAGGGATGATAAAATGTATAGCTGGAGAAAAGTGTTACTTTTACCCTTTTCCCTTAACTGCTATCATGTCCTTTCAAAGTTAATGAAAAATGAGGTAGACGTGGAACACATCCATGGGGACAGCTCGCTGAAAAGTTTAATCAAGTCTACACTGGGAACGCACTAGTGGGCGCAGTGAAACCAAATAAGCTCTGTATAATGTCAATATCACTTCCTTCTGCCGGGAGTCATCGTGTTATATTTGTACAAGCATTTCATATTTCCCACACTTGTCTGGTGGACTGCAAACTTTGGGGTAGCTTTTAACTTTTTAATTATTTCCATATTTTGTTTTTTTTTTTCTCCAGGGTTCGAACTTTATCTTTCCGGCCAAATTCAAGCATTTTTTAAAGGACTTTCAAAGCCTATTTTTACAATTACTCCAGTACCATTGAAAGAAATTGGGTGTGAGTCATTAATTCTGCGGAGCAAAAAATATTTTTGCGTCTTACATGTGATTTTTAGTCTTGCAATTGCTTTTCTCAAGACATACTATTTTTAGATCTCGTGTAAATTGAGTATATATTTGTTTTGGATACAAATCTATTTCCATATAGTTGTTGGGTAAAAATGACTAATATCTAATATGCAGCTTATATTTTCATTTGCAGAAGGTTCTCCCACTTTACCACTGGGAAACGTAACAAATGTCCATAATTGATACGTCGGGGGCGGCAGTAGCTCAGGAGGTAGAGCGCTCGTCTTGGGATCAAGGGATCCCAGTTCGAATCCCGGCTCGTCCGTGTTAAATGTCGAAGCACATATAATAGTGCCGTGCTTAGGTGTAGCATGCACCTGTCCTCCTGGCTTCATAGAAAAACACAGTTCAAACTAATGCCAATCACAAGGGAGAAGGAAATGCAATGGGAAAGCAAAGCCACGAGAGAGCAGTGTCGGCGTCATTTTTAAGCATGGCAACCATTTCAAAGCATTTACAAGCACGTTACCCAAGATTCAAGCACTTTTTAATCCTTGAAACCGCAACATTAAAATTCAAGCATTTTCAAGAATTTAAAACACAGAGCTCACTGCACGTCACTGGTTGGTGCTATTCATTAACGTCCACATCTCATTTACATTCTAATGGCAAAAGAAAAATGACAGAAATAGGGAGATTGATGTTTTTGCAACATACTCATGATAAAAATTCTAAGGCAGTAAGCTAAAATGCGTGAATCAATAGTTTGGGAACACAATTTTGCATTTAGGAATATACATGCTCGAAATATAAAGAATAACAATTAAAACAATTCTATTAAGAAATAGGGCAGGATGAAGACGTGAGTGAGCAACTCAAACACGTTTTGGCTATTATTTGCTGGGACTAACGGGGAACGGCATCTCAGTCATTGCAAGATGTGGATTAGATTATTTTAATGAATGTATTATGGGGTATAATTCAATGTATACCTGTACACAGTAAAGCCAATTTTTGTTTTGGCGAGGGACAGGTTATGGGGCTGGGATGTCAAACTCAGTTTGGCTCTGGGGCCGGATTCAGACTTTCTGTTCTGAAGCAGGCCGGATCAGTAAAAAAAATGTTGATTCCAAATTATTAAGCTTTGTTTTTTTAGTATTATGCCTCATCATTTAGACGGCATTAGTATCCTACCCTAAACATTATAATTACAGATGTCAAGGGAGCTTTCCTCCCACATCGGCATGCTTCAGCGGCACCAACAAAACAAAAGCACTCTAGCCGGCCCTTGATCTTACGAATAGGCAATCAGGAATAAAGGATCACAGCCATAACAGTGCTATTCATTTTAGACGGGCCAGAAGGGCACCCTTCCTGACAAAAGTGCCTACTGCAGATGAAATGATCTGCATTTATATAGCACTTTTCAAGTCAATGACTTCCCAAAGTGCTTTACAGTGTGCTTCACATTTCCCAATAGCGGCCTTGTATTGCAGCCATGTAAGACGCTAACCAGCTTATTGGGGGTATTAGGGGTTCAGTGTCTTAGCCAAGGACACTTCGACATGTAACACGGACATGCCGGGATTCGAACTAGGATCCCTTGATCCCAAGACGAGCGCTCTACCTCCTGAGCTACTGCCGCCTCACATCCCTGCTCGCAGCAATATATTATTGGGGATCACGGACTGCGGCTACACAACTGCAGTTAATTTTAAGTGTAAATAGCAGCAAAAATAGAGCCGCAGGTCCAACAATAGTGTGCTCTGCCGGTCCCCGCTCGCTGCTATCTGGGATAATGGATCACGGTCACACCAGTGCAGTCCGTTTTAGGCGGAATTCGCAGCAGAAAAAAGGTGCTGCCAGGCCCAACATAAGTGTACTCTGCCAGTCCATGCTCGCAGAAATATGAGATCTGGGATAATGGATTGCGGCTGCACAAGTTCACTTCACTTTTTGGTGAACAAAAGAGCAAAAAAGAGCTTCCAGGTTTGAGAAAAATGCTCTTTTTCATATCATGTTCTTGTATTTTAACTCTGGTATAAACAGCTGAAGTTAGTGAAGTGAAACATTTTGGAATCGTTAAAAATGCAGCTAATTGAGGACTAAAGTGAATATTTTTATCTAAATTGGGTCACGGATGGTAATTAGGGAGGGGACAGCGGGTCCTGAAGTTAGACCAGTTGAGAATCACTGCTCTAGGGAGCTAAGGCACTGCTAAAGAGCCATATGCAGCTTGAGAGCCCCGTAATAGACTGTTTACTGAGCTGCTTCTTGTTCAAGTATAAATCCTGAGTGGTTGACTTTTCGACCTTGAAGATGAAGGAAAAATCACCCTGCATTTGATTATCGTTTTCTTTGTTTATGCCTTTGGATTTGTATGCAAATTGTGTTTACATGATCAGGTTAGCCTGGATATGCCTCCAAGGAGATCTTGAGTGCTCACTCTTTCATCCAGATTCGTTTTATGCATGGATATTCAGCCTAACTCACTTTTATGTGTTTCTTCACGTGAAACGACTGTGCCCTTATATATGTCAACAACCAATATACAACAATACATCCTTAATACAACACACATGTAAAGTGTAAACGCATGGGACTGCAAGAGAACTTGGTGAGTTTCCCAACAGATGATTCATTTCCATAAAGTTCAATTTTGAATTATTACAAACACAAAACACATTCACACAAAAATCAGTATCAAATCGACCTAATAAATGGCCATGGATTCCCATTCTTGCATGTCCTGTATTGTTATGAAACAGAAAAAAAAGCTGTTTAATAAAATAATATGCTCTATAACGTTATCAAGCATAGTACTGAAAAACAAAGCTACACATTAGGCGTTGACATTCTGTGGTCTGTGAAGCCCTTTGAGACTCCCTGTGATTGAGGGCTATACAAATAAACATGACTTGACTTGACTATAAAAATAAATAAAGTTAAGTTTAACTTACTTTTGGAAGAGTTAGGCGACTTTCTCCTCCGTGGTAAAAAGTGGACAAAAAAACGGATCCAACCTTTTTCTTAACCGCATAAAGCTTTCCTATTCCACTTTTATTCCAAAATAAACGGCTTGCCTCTTCTTTATACTTTACACAAACCATATTGAATGGATGCACGAGACAATAAACAAAAAAAATGTCACAGTTCTTAGTGTGCTAGAGATACAGTGCAGTGTGTTTACACAAGAACTAGGAAATAAAAGCCAGATTTCTTCTTCGGGCTGGATGCTGGGTGGAAAGAAGCACTACAGCATCGTCCTCTACTCGAAAAATGGTGCACACAGTACAAAATCTAACTTACAGCACTGTCCGAGTATTTATCGACATCTCGAAAAAATTGTTCGTATCTACCGTTTTTCGTAGGTCAAATGGTCGTAAGTAGGGGAGCGTCCGTACTGTTTACACTATTTGCACTTTCTGACTTTGTTTTTAAAATATTGTGCAATGGATGGTATATTAGGGTCTGACATCTCCTACCACCAACCGGCCCAAACCAAGGTTTGAACTGGGCACACGTGTGTCCAATTAACACACAAATTATCCAGAATCCTAGAGAAGGACATTTTGACCATTAGACGTGGTGGCGTCATGTGTCTTTTTTGAGATCTTCTGCTATTGTCATCCTGGTTGTCATATTTCACCGCCATGCTAGGTTTGTTTTTATTTGTTTCTGGTTTCTTTGTTACTTTGGTCTAATGATTGTCCAGGTCCAGTTTTTGGCTTTGTTTCTGGTTTGGACATTTCCCTTTTCTGTGAACTTATGTTCAATTATGCTACTTGGTACCCCCTTTTGTAAATAAATACCATTCCTCTTTTTGAGCACTCCTGCCCCCAGTTCCTGGCTCCCTCACATGGGTCCATCATTTCCCTAAAACTAAACAGAATGACCTAACCACCAAAGGACCGAGAGGTAGACTCCCACATCTCTATCACTTCCAGTTTCTGTCTCGATGGCGAAAAGAAAGTCGCCTAGGTCGCGCCTGGTTCCTGTCTTGGCGATATCGCCTGCCCCTAATCTTGGCGACACCCATAGCCGAAGTGAAAGACACGCCGCTCACAAACACACGCATGGACAACTGCAGGGTAACCAAAGGGACCTGGTAGTGATGCAATAGGTCCTGGTTGTTATTCCAACAGTGCCGGGTCTCCAGTAGCATCACAAACATACTGGAGACACATGCACTGTAGAATACAGCCAAGCCATGAAGACAGGCCCCGCCTTGCTTGTAAAAAATAAAAAGGGGGTGTTTTTACATCAAGTCTTGTCAGAACGATCCATAATGTGGTTCCCAAGACACATAAGACCCATCCATCATGAAAATTGTGTTCAGTCACTCATCTATACGACAGCTTTGGAAATTCCATGTGATATAATGACAAAGAGCGTTTTCCTCAGGGTCGTGAACGAAAGACTTTAAAGTCAATTTGCAGCTCGTAATTCATCTATATTTCCCTTGAATGACGCCAGAACAGATAAAAATTTTATACTCGGAAAAAGAATATAAAGAAAAGAGGGAGGTATGAGGAAAAGGGTCATTTGATTCCATAAAAGTACAGATCAGTTTATTAATAAATGCCTAAATCATTTGGAATCATCAAACCATTGCTCAGGCCTGAGGATAGCTGATTTTATTATCATAAGAGAGAGAGAGAGAGAGAGAGAGAGAGAGAGAGAGAGAGAGAGAAGAGGGTGATGCGGTTTTACCCATCCACTGACTTGTTTAACATTTGCACAGAAATCAAACCTAAACTGCATTCATGTGATTTTATTTACTTTACTAAATTAAAAGGCTGGTGTTTTTTTATTGCACTCTTCTTGTTTTGCCCAGAACTGTTATTTCCCCCTTTCTTAGCATTATTTTGCCAAGGGAAAGACCTACGCCCCACTGAAAACAGATCCCAACCCACCAGTTGAGAAATACTGTTATAGACATCCAAAAATGATTCGGGAAAATGAGCTCAGGATCGTGTGAAATGGTGCCCTACCGTGGGCATCCCCAAAAACCCTTCCGAATTATGCAGCAAACACAACACCACATGCTTAGTTCCCCTCACCATATCAAGACTAAGCCGATGTAGACTGTACACGGTAACCCTGCCTTTCACAGAAGTTTGATTGTGTCAAAACAAATCGACTATAAAACCGGTTATGTTTTGTTATTTGTCATGGGTTTATATTCAGATACCAGCCTTCCTGTGCAAAGTTTGCATGTTCTTGTGCTTGCATGGGTTACCTCTGGGAACTCTGGTTGCCTACCACATTCTAAAAACATGCATGTCAGGTAATTTTGGCTAATCAAAAACGGACAGATTCATTTTTTAAATTTCCCACAAGAACATAAAAATATAATAATATTTGGGGCATAATGGTTAACAGTAATAGCCTCAAAGAGTCTGTTTTGAGACTAGTTCTTGCTTTCCATAAACAGAACCATTTAGCTGAGACAGTAGACCCACTACAGTACTAAGAGTAAATCTTTCCTGCCTTCTTATAGCGATCAGTGAAATAGAGAAGGCCAAAAATGGATCTCGGGTGTATTGTTGTCATATTGAAATACGTCACTGCATAAATAGTCATGGTTATGAGTTTTCAGGTATAACTATTTTATTATTTCAGTCATTTATATTTTCTTCTTTTATTTAGTGGTAATTATGGACCTTCTGATGATCCATATATTCAAGTGTAGTACCTATTTGCCTGTTTTATTCACTTGACGTCTCAATATATCCTTTTAACTAGTTGTTATATGATTTCTAAATTATTCTTAATTGTGTCCTGAGTTATCATTTGAGGCTTCTTGCCTTGAATCTCATCAAAGCACCTGCAAGATTCAGTCCAAAGGATGGGTGTGAAGCTGGGATTTGGGGAATTTTCCACAGACTTATGTTTTATTTTTGTTATAGCCTTCCATGTTTCACCCCTCTTTTATATAATTGACCTTCAGCCATTTTGAAAGTGCATTTGTGAAACCACACTGCATTGTTATCTGTTCAAAAAAAAATTCTGTCTTCCTTCTGTTCATAATAAATTATCCATGGCTGAAAAAGAAAACATACAAAAGTTACTCTGAAGTCGAAGTAAGATCGGGCCTAAAAATTCAGCCAGACCAAACCTGAGTCACGGGTATATAAACCCGAACCCCCCCAAACCCAACAGATTAACTCTATTAGATAAACGAGCCCGAAATAAACCTAAAGCTTTAAGTTGCCGCTTAAGTAAACAGGAAGCTTTACTCCGGTCGTGCGTATTTCAGCATCAAACTGCGAGTTTCGGCTTGGGGTTTACTTAGGGCCGAGTCCCTCAAATCAAGTGTGCACTGCAAGTGCAGCGCCAAAATGAGCGGTTTGGCACCGAAGTGGACATCTCTGCGACGTCCAGCGAACAAAAGTGAAATGGAAAAAATTGGCACAGAAAAGACAATCAAATCATGCAGATTACAAGCTGCAAATAGTGAACGATTTGGCCAAAAAGCAAAAAGAAAATTTGTAAAGCTTGTAAGCTGATGGCAAGAAGCAGAAATGATGTATGATATGAGGGAGGTGGTAGGAGGAACCCGCGCGTCTTTTACCCAAAGACCGAAGAGGAAAATGTATTTGGATTTACTGATTTTGACTTAAACTGATAGTTTGGTAAGCATTTTCTCTATCTTGATAATTACTTGAGTAAAAGTAAGTACATGCTTTGTAGATCCTCCACATGGGGAAAAAGAGAAAAAAAAGAAAAAAACGGCGAGAGTAAGACCCCAACTGCCTGACTTAATGATTGACATTTTTAAGCCCCAACCCGGCCCGAATTTGGGGCACGGATCCAAGATCTTTCCTCTAGCTCAGGAGGTAAAGCGCTCAAGAGATCCCAGGTTCAAATCCCGGCTCCTCCGTGTTACATGTCGAAGTGTCCTTGGGTAAGACACTGAACCCCTAATGCCCCCAATAAGCAGGTTGGCGCCTTGCATGGCTGCCTGGCCGTTATTGGTGTGTGTGTGTGTGTGTGTGAATGGGTATGCGTGAAGCACATTGTAAAGCGCTTTGGGAAGTCTTCATTGACTTGAAAAGCGCTATATAAATCCAGATCATTTCATTTTATTTCATATTCTGGAGTAAATGTTGCCAATGAGCAATCTCAATAACTTAATTATCATCATAATGCGCAACACACACTGCTTTCTTGTACTTATTTATGAAATTTGAAAAAGCTAAACATTTATGAAATGAACTGTCCAAGGTAGAAAAACAGACATAGGTTACTCTAAATTAAAAGCTATATGTGACCTATATTATTAATCGGTTTGAAAGGGAAGCATCATTCAAAGTCATAAGAGAGTGCTAAAACGCCTGTTCACCCAGGTTTCATCTAAAGAAAAAACTTGACAGATCTTGAAAAATGTGTCAGACCTTGATCATAAT
This sequence comes from Urocampus carinirostris, assembly GCF_059441175.1. NCBI lineage: Eukaryota > Metazoa > Chordata > Actinopteri > Syngnathiformes > Syngnathidae > Urocampus > Urocampus carinirostris. Next base: position 19,993,678 of record NC_142358.1, on the reverse strand, counting down.
GTGTGAAACGTGGCGGACACCATCAAGATGTGACACGCCGTGAGGGAACTTGCTGGCATTCATGGTAGACCGCGGGCGGAGCCGTAGCGCACCTATGAGCCTCCGGGGTTTTGTAACCCCTTCCCCCGCAGTCTATCACTGATATTCTGAATTATAGCAAAAGATAAAGATCGCCACATCCCTGAGGTGATGTGAAATTCGGGCAAACTGTGCAGCCACAGCCTCTAGAAAGAAATAGGACAAGTCTGCTTTTTCTTAATTATACTCTGGCATAATATACATTAGTCGTTTGCAATTCGGAGTTCAATGCAGAGGAAGAAAGATAAGAAGGTACTGTATGCAAATAAAAGAAATGAGTCAAAGCAGGAAACGGACCAACATTTTGACTCATTTCAATGATATTGATGTATCCAGAGAGGAGTGTATTGTCTACTACTTTCAGTAAAAGCTGAATTAGTCCCTCAAAGCTGAGGTAATTTACTGTATTTTTTCAAGTATAATGTACATTTTGTTTTACCTAAAAAATAACTTTTGTAACGAAATCTAAGTTAAACAAGACTGTATTAATAGTTATATATTTTATATTTCTGTGTGTGCAGGTTACATTAACTGTCGATTCAAGTTTAGTTAATTTTAGTTGAGAGGCAAATTTGTCTGTCATTTTGAAGGGTTGAAAATTTGGCTACAAACTAAAGCAGCAGTACGTCCTTGAATATGCAGCACGGCACTTTAGGAGAGAGAGAGGCAGTGAGACAAAGAATAATAATGACGAATTGTATATTTATTCTTTAAAAAGTTAGTAAGAGAGAAGCCCGGTGTTCTGAAATTCATTCCTACCGCCAGAGATGTCCTACCAATGCCCAATACACTGATAGCATTAATACCTTTAAAAGCAGCGAGTACTTATGATATTTGTTTTTATCAGGTCTTCTTTTCACTGCTTCAAAATACTGTTTTCAGATTTACATGTTAAGCCTGGCGTGTTTTTCTGTGGTAGCTTTCTAGCATGGTCTTTGTTGACTACGGTAATCACACAGTGAATGTATTAGCGAAGCGTTTCTCACTTGGTGGGTCATGACCTAAAAGTGGGTAGTGGACCTCTTTTCATTGGGTCCTTTGCTTTGGAAAAGTAATGTTAAGAAGAAAAAACAGATTCAATTACACTCTTTAACAGTAAATGGCAATAATGCCCTGCTCAATCTCCTCTTCCTGTTCAGTAAATTGGCACGTATGAGAGGGCCCACATGACATTTTATTGCGATTTTGATGCTTTTATTTCCTTTTCCTGCCCACAATAATGGGTCCCAAGAAAGTTAATGATAAGCGGTTGAAAAGGTGGAAAACAGTGACAATGATCGAGTCACAGTAAGCAATAATTACAAAATATGGAAAATCTTGACGAGTGTCTGCTATTGAAGCGCTGCTGAAAAGTACAGTAAATGGTTTAAAAGTCACCCTTCCTCCTCTCAAGTCCTCACAAATAAAATATGAAAATTTGGGTTTGCTTTAGGACAGGTCCCTCAAATTAAATTAATTAGTCAGGCTCAGGCTGGTTCGGGATCTTATACCAGCTGGATTTTGTAGGCCTAATCTTACTTTTTGGCGTTTTATATCATTGTTAAACGTTCTGTTGGCAATATTAAAAGAGTTTTAGTGTTACTGGTTTTACAAAATTCCTGCTGTCGTGTCAGCCCAAGGTAGGACGTTTAGAAAGTGTAGGACGTTTTGGCAAAACACAGGCCCAACCTGAACGTTATAGTTGGCATTTTAGGCTCGACCCGGGTCGAATTTCGGGTTGGCTCGAGTTAAGATCCTACCTGTGATTCTGGCTAGATTCTGCTGTGTACATCAAGGCCTAAATTTTGGTCTTTTCTTTCTTTCAGCTGCAGGTGTGTGACTGCTACGCCCTGTTTCCACAGAGATTTTTCTATTTTCATTACATTCCTCTGTTCAAGACTTGACACCCACTTTCTTTCACTTTGTTTACTTGGTTAAGCCAGACATGGATAGCTATATGCATGATTATTTGGTTATAGGAAGGGGGCTTAATTATGAGTGATTGTTACATGATGAAAAAACCCCCAGTATTTATAAATGCTTCAACCAAAAACACTGCTGCCCTGGAAACTAACCGCAAAAGCAGGCAAGTCGATCGCCATGGTTACAGACATGGTAGTTTGGTCTTGTTGTTGTCAAATGCCATTCTGTCACATTTAAATTGCCTCCCACTGTACTCTCATTAATATGTTGCTAAACTGTGTATATGCATGCTTATATAAAGTAAAAGGCGCTGTAAGCATAACATTACTGAGGTCTCACTTATCGAAGTGCATTGGATTAGTACTAAAACAGATAGATAGATAGATACTTTATTCATCACTGTAGGGAAATTCATACTTCCAGCAGTATCCTTGTGTTGATTATTAACAGATTAACAGTATGGCCTCGGGGTGCTGTGTTTGTAGTTTAGCAACAGCGGAGTGGATGACGTCACACGCTAGGCCAAAAGTTCGACATCCCTGCAACAGATAGAAATCTTCGTGCCCAGGGTTACACCACTTCGTGTCCATGTAGATAGAGAGTCCGCCTCTTCTCCGCTTCCCGCAGGCTTTTGTGTCTCTGTCTGCTCTAACAGCGCTGAAGCCGGGTGGCTCCACGTTAGCGTCCGTGATGCTAGACGTGAGCCACGTTTCCGTAAAACACAGCAAACTGCACTCCCTGTACACTTTGATGTTTTTCACCACTTCAGCCAGTTCGTCGGTCTTGTTTGGTAGAGAGTTAATTTCCCATGATTACGGACGGTACCAAAGGCTTATATCGCCGCTAGCCGCTTAGACTTCACCTTAGCTCTGGCTCTGCAGCCACGATAGGGCCTCCTCATCACGCCGGCACGAGAATTCTTCAGTGCAAGGAGTTGATTCCTCGAATAATTGCATTTTTGTGCGTTAAAACCCATAACGATAGGATAGAAAGTAATCCAAAGTGTAGTTGTCAAACGGGACATAAAACACTGAAGATAGAAGCAGACAATAAAAACAATAAATCACAAAAAGAGCGAAATAACACGGAGCTATGATGGTATATACAGTGGTCTCAAACTTGCGGCCAAGAAGCCAAATGAGGCTCACAGGATGATAGTTTCAGGCCCCCACTTTACAATAAAAGTTTAAAGGGAGAGTGTGTATTATTAGGTGCCTCCTAGATGTCAAAAAAATCAATTCATTAAAAAAAGTATCAGATTTTTTAAATAGGCATGAACTATGATATAAATGTATTTTTTTTAAATCCTTTTAGGTTAAGACAGTTGCATTTATTAGACAAACTAAATTCTAGGTACCGCACCAGTAAGTCATATTCAGTTAGGAGGCATTGTGTATATTTTAGTGCCTCCTAGTTGTCAAAACCAACAAAACATAAATCATTACAAAAATAATATTAATATAAATTTCAGGCAAAGATACACAAACCGTCATATAAACCTGCATTTTTTTCAAACTTGTAAGTCTAGGTATCTGTATTTAATTTACATAACATGAGGCTCAACAAGGGCGGAACAGCGGCTGGGTGGTAAGTGCGTATCCCCACGGTGCGGAGGTCCAGATTTCAATTCCAGCTACTGCAGCCTCCCTGTGCGGAGTTTGCATGTTCTCCGAGTGCCTGCGTGGGTTTCCCCCCACATTACAAAGACATGCATGGCAGGTTAATTGGTCGGTCCAAATTGTCCCTAGATGTGAGTGAGCCAGTGAGTTGTCTGTCTCTGTGTGCCCTGTAACTGGCTGGCAACCAGTTTAGGGTCTCCCCTGCTTATTGCCCGAAGTCGGCTGTGAATTGATTCCAGCACACCGTGTTCCCACTGAGGATAACCGGCACGGGAAATACACGTAGTTGGGTTGGTTAGTTAGGTTTGGTCTTTGTGCATTAGTTTCAGTTGCACTCCACAATACAATGAAATCAATAGTCAAACATGATACAATGTCCCTTAAATCAGACTTAATTTGGCAATGTTCATTTGTGAAATTCATCTTATACACATAAGCTCGATATTATGCAGAATAATCAGTCAGAATAAGCCTCTCAAGGCCAATTTTCGTTTAGCCTGAATCAGGGAAATGACTGGCAGACAAACAAAATCTCCAAAATGTGATTCCAAATTTGTTAAGGTCAAGTCACATTTATTTGTATAGCCCTTAATCACAAAAATGTCTCAAAGGACTGCACAGGATTATAACTACACCATCGCCTGATCTTAAACCAACATGCGGGCAAGGAAAACTCAAAGCGTCAGCGAGGGGAAGAAAGAAACCTTGAGAAAGGGCCTCACAAGTGGTAATCCCCATTTCAGGATGACCAGGGTGGAATAGAATAGATTTAGCATTGAAAGTACAACTTTGCACCTTTTCTCAGCAATGTGTTTCTGATAATAAGCATACTTTACATAGGAAAACAATAAATTATCTTTCAAGCTATATTTTGTGCGTACGCGGAGTTTAGTCTGGTCTTTGTTTTTTACGCATTTTGTGTGTAATTTACTTTGATAAGTGAGACCTCCCTGTAGTAGATCTCATTACACAGTGCAGCAGGTGTAACTTATGGCTTGTGGGTGGAAGCACATTAGAATTTGAAAGGCTATAATTTCCCAAAGTAATGTGTTTGAACAGTGAAATAAATTACAACACTCACAAATTGGGTTCCCTATACAAGCTCAACCATACTTGTTGCTAGAGCTCTCTTTAAAATACCAAGTTTTCTCTGACAGATTTGGAGGATTCACCGGGGAAAGAAAAGAGACGGGGGCGACTGAAAGTGTCAAAGAGATGTGGGCGGGGGAGGTCCAAAATAAAATATTTTTCATACAATACTGTAGTGTATTTTTTGGAGGCATTAAGTTCACTTAACCCAGTGATACGTTTAAAGTTTTGTAGACAGTCAGAATTAGGAGAGAGGACATCAATGGATATTGAACTTGCAAGGACAACAGGGAAAGAGCCTAAATGTCAGCAAAAAGATTCCAACATGATCTAAAGGACTTCGAGCCCTTTCTTTTTATTACATCTCCTAGGTTAAAAAAGCAGACTCCACTCTAAAATGTGGGGGAATCAAAGAGCAGGAACATGATTAGCTAAAAGTGACAATTATGTCAACAGTTCATAAAGGTAAAAACAACAAACAACAGTGGGCAATAATAGTCAAAATAATGAACTGGCATTCTATGCAATCTCCTTTGCAAGTGTCCAATATTATAAACAAAATAAACTTATTGCCCACTCTTCCTACAATTTCGAATACACTTTTAAAATGTTAGTCAACTAATTTGGAAAACAAACTTGATGGATTTGGTTGATTTCAGATATGTAAGAGTTTCTGTTTAAATTACCTTTAGTTTAATGCAAGCCTACTAACAAAATATGGTTGAAGCAAGCCAGACCCAGCACCTCAGACACCCAATTATTTTGTGCCTTTTTGAATCTATAATTCATTTATCTTTTAACTTTATTTGTGTATCAAAATACTAAATTGATGGGGACGTAGTCTGGAAATATCACACCTACACATCTGCCTTTTCCATCTGCTGGTTTCCATACTATTTGAGTCAGTTAGGAGTCGAAAATAGGCGGGAATGACAAAAGTTCTATGAAGATTTATTTAAAATGATGCTATTATGAATGATCACGTATCAGATACAAGAGTCCCCCCCAAAAAAGATAGATAACAGAAAAGAACAGCAAAACAATAACATGAGCTACTCAAAAAAGAAAGAGAGAGCTCCACAGAAATGCAGCACGTTTAAAATCAAAGCGAATTGCAGAGATGATCACCATACTGTGACAAGTGTTAGTGTGTTCATGCACACGCATGCATGAATAAGCTGAGAAAAACGTAGTCATTTTTTTTAAACATTGAGCCCTGGTCTGCCGTGATTTAAAGAACATGTGATATACCTGCGTCAAGCATGTACGAGAAGCCATTTGAGAAATAAATCATACTTACTCACACGAATAACATCATACTCTCACACATACTCTCAAACAGACACAGTCATATCCATGTGTAAACACTACTTTCTCATTCATACAACAATTCTCTCTCACACATACTTTTATACTCTCATATATACACTACGGTACTCTCTCACACACACCTTACTACACTCTTACATGCACACTACTAAGCTTTTCCACACATATTTTTATACTCACACACAAATACTACTATACTCTCCCCACTCAAGACTGTTGTTCACACACACACACCATTATACTCTCTCACACACTACTATACTATGATACTCTCACTCTATTATACTGTCGTGCAGATTCTACTATACTCCTCACACACACACTATTATAGACTCTTACACACACTACAGACGCTCCCCTACTTACTAAGATCACCTTCCGCCGCGTTGTTGTTCTAGTTTGGATATTGTTTGTTGTACAGTTTGACGTCAACCTCTAGTTGCTCCCAGTATAACAGCATGTGTTAGAGAGTATAGTAGTATGTGTGACAGAGTATGGGAGTGTGTGTGAGAGAGTACAGTAGTGTTTGTTCATGGATAGTAATATGTATGAGAGCATACACCGGAGATGAAAATTCGAGAACAGTTTACAAACAATTAAATATTTCTGAAAAAATGCCATCTTCACAAAATGGATAAGCCATTTCAACAAAAAACCTGTATTTTCCCAAAAATGAACTGATCAAAACTAGAGAACACTTTCAGGTGCCTCCCGCTTAATAGTTCTAATCTGAGACATGGTCCTAATTTCCTTGATTATCTGTCAACCCACATTTAACTGGCAATCTAACTGCCAGTCTCACTGCCACCGACTGAAAGCCTACGGCAGCAGGTTGTCCAGAAGAAAACGAAAGGGATGACCCTATCAGCCATAGCAAGGCAAGTTGATTGTTCCAAACCTGTGATTTCAAGAATATTAAATCTTTACACAACCACAAAGTTGTTCAAGTTGCCCAAGAAGGCTGGTCGTCCTTGGAAGACAAATGCAAGAAAGGACATCTCACTGGGTAATCGTTTCCACACCACAACTGGAATTGCTTGCCAGTTGAATAATGAAAATGGATCTGCCTCGTTATACAGTGTCTCATCGTTTAAGAGCATTTGGACTGAAGGCCTAAAGTGACCATACCACTCATTAGCACATAGTTAAAACTGGTCCAGAGCTCACTTCTGCAAAGTTCAACAAATTTGAATGATTTGGGTCTGATAGGAAGCATTCTGTTTGGCGACACATTTGAGAAAGACTAAACCCAAAGTGTGTAAAAAAAGTCAGTGACATGTGTAGGAGGAAGTTTCATGGTTTGGGGCATGTTTTCTGCAGCAGGAGTTGGGCCCCTTGTACAGCTACATGGCCGCGTGAATGGAAATGTGTATCAGAACCTTCTTCAACAGCACATGATTCTTTACTTGCGTTCATTACCCAATCAGCCTGTTGTCTCAATGCAGGACAATGCTCCATATCACACGGAAAAACAGGTAAAGAATTTCCATAAAGGTGAAAACATTCAATCAATGGCATGTCTTGCCCAGAGTCCTGATCTCAAGCCAATGGAGAACCTCTGAAAAATCCTTGGTGAAGAAGTTTTGGTCAAGGAACCCACTACAACCACCGAATATCGGTGAAGGCTGGAAGGAATGGACAAAAATCACACTAGTGCAGTGTGAGAGACTAGTGCTATCTTGTGGCTGCAGATGTGATGAAGGAATTCACAGCAGAGGCCTGTGCAGTTCTTGCTAATTACAAACATTCAGAATTGTGTTTGCATGCCAAAGTCATTGTTGTTCTCTAATTTGAATCAATGCGCTTTCTGAAAAAAATATATTTTTTGACAAATACTTTTAGTCATTATAAAAAAAAGTGTTGTAGTACCATTACATATACACAGTATTATGTAATTTAACCGTGGAACAGTGAATATGGTATGATTTCAAAGTTATTCATTTTTATAAGTATTTCTCTAATTTGGATCTCCAGTGTAGTTGTGCATGTGTTAGAGAGGATAGTGAGAACTATGAGTTACTTGTCAAACAGCCTTTCATAAGCGTGCGCGGCTCGGCTTGTTATGTATCAGTGTGAACTCAGCCATTGTTTTAAGGTAGGGAAGACTTCCTGTTGAAAATTCCAGGATGGCCTCCCCGCCGAGCGCTTCCGTGTTTATCTGTTCTCTTCTGGAACATGCACCGATACACAATGTGCCATGGAAGAGACCTCTTGACTTTTCACCCGTGCCGTGAGTCAATGTGTCCTTGCACTGGGTTATCTCCTGTACCCGAACGCAACACACGCCCTTCCTATGACCTTGTTTTTTCTCCCTCGTGGGTCATACGTCAACATAGATACTCTCCGGAGGTATAAGAACAGTGAGGCCTTTATTTTTTACTATGAACTGAAAGCGATAAAGATTTGTAACCAAATTGGGTCAGATACACAACTTTGACGCTTGGCATTTAAAAAATATACAGTAAGTATCAAAACAGGTACATTAAATACATACAGATGTAACACTAAATGTGGCATTCAGCAGTTCTTTACAAATGGGGGCCCGTGTGTCTCCTTGGGGCACTTGAGAACACTTCGAGGGAACTAGAGATTCTAAAGAAGCGTTTAAAAATGGGGCCATTTGTGGCCCTTAGGATGAGGGTTTGGACCCACTATATTAAAATTAAGTTTTAAAGTGAGTGCTGCCCATTTTTACTGATTGATTCAGTCCCAGATTAATCCTTATTTTTTATTTTTAGATCTGATTTTGTGTAGAAAACGTACTGAATTCCCTACTTATTTTCTGAAAGTTTGTTGTATTTATTTTGTACTGATTTATTTATTTGTGTACTAATTGGAATCCTGTTTACTTTTATTTTTACAACTTTCTTTTGTGTCAGGAAAAATATGTATTTTAGAACAGTGGAACTTTTTTTATCAAGTACAAGCATAATGGCCCAGCATTGCTGGGCAATCTACTTGGGTGAGGTTGTTGGAGCAGTGGTTTGTTAAAAAAGCGCCAGGAAGCCACTGAGGAGAGCAAAAGAGACACATGGTCGCGTGCACCTCCAGAGCCGTGTGTAGTAGAAGGAACATGTTTATCAATTTTATTATTTATTGGGGGTGCCTTAACACCTGCCTACCTACAACCTAGCTACGAACACATACATGCAAATCGAATTTAATAAATACGTTTAGATTTTCTTTTGGAAAACACAATTTGGCCCCACCTCACCCAGACCTCAGCTCAGGCAGCCCCCAAGAATATTGAGTTTGAGACCCCTGATTTAAACCATTAAAGACTAATTATTAAATGTAATTTAAAAATAAACAAATAAATAAAAATATTGTACATAAAATGATTTTATTTAAAAAAAAAACACATCCATAAATTCTTTTTTAGAATATACATTTAATATGATTCCCAAGGAGCACTTTTAATGGTGATCATTTAGACCTTTTTTCTGCAAAAATAAATATTTTTGTGCAGGCATACATTTTTTTTATATTTTTTAAATTGCAATGGAATATATATATATATATATATATATATATATATATATATATATATATATATATATATATATATATATATATATATATATATATATATATATATATATATATATATATATATATATATATATATATATATATATATATATATATTCTTTTTTTTCTTATAATTTTGATTATTATTTTCTTTTATAAAAATATAAGCAGCGATTTGGTTTTCTTATTTTAAGACCTAAATTTTAATAATTGGAATATTTAAGAAAATCCTAAAATAAGAAATCCATGTTCAAAATGAATATCTGCTCATCTGTAAAATACAAAATGTTCACTTTTAATTATGACTTTTTGGTAGGGGGGTTTGCAGATTTTAAACAAAAATACCATACAAATTAGGCTATAAAGTGATATAATTAGATTACAATAAGCATGATTTAATAAAAACTTAAACCAGATGCTCGGCAAAAGGAAAAATCAGCAAGAAAGCATTACATACACTGGAGCAATTAAATTTGTTGTATTACCTTAACTTGTAAATGAAGTCTATGCACTGCTCCTTTTGAAAAAAAAAATCAAAAATAGAGGTAATCCTCCCTTATGAAAAAAAGTCCATGCAACGAGAAAACACTACCTGCGTGGCTTGCTGTAAGCTTGCTAATATTATCACTAATTCTCTTGTTTGTGGCTGAGGTGTGCGCCAAATCAGAATCATCGTCTCACATCGCCCTCCGCCATGAGACAATAGAATTTCATGCCTCATTCTGGATCTGCAGACGCTCAGCACAGTAATACATACGAACTGACTAATATTCTTAATCCATCCATCCATCCATTATCTGCACCGCTTATCCTCAGTAGGGCTGCGGGGGTGCTGGAGCCCATCCCAGCTATCTTCAGGCAGTGGGCAGGGGACACGCTGAACTGGTTGCCAGCCAGTTGCAGGGCACACGGGGACAGACAACTCACTCTCTTGTTCACACCTAGGGACAATTTGGGCAGGCCAATTAACCTGACATGTATGTTTTTGGAATGTGGGAGGAAACCGGAGTGCCCGGAGGAAACCCACGCAAGCACAGGGAGAACATGCAAACTCCACACAGGAGGTTTGAACTCATGACCTCAGAACTGTGCCGCACACGCGCTAACCACTCCTCCGCCGTGCCGCCCTCATCTCATCTTATCTCATTAGCTGCATTGCTTTTCCTCAGTAGGGTCGCGGGGGTGCTGGAGCCCACCCCAGCAATCATCGGGCAGTGGGCAGGGGACACCCTGAACTGGTTGCCAGCCAATCGCAGGGCACACGGGGACAGACAACTCACTCGCTCATTCACACCTAGGGACAATTTGGACCGGCCAATTCACCTGAAATGCATGTCTTTGGAATGTGGGAGGAAACCGGAGTGCCCGGAGGAATCCCACGCAAGCACGGGGAGAACATACAAACTCCGCACAGGAAGTCTGGAGCTGGATTTGAACCCACGCAGGAGGTTCCCATGACATGAACTGTGCGCTATCAACTGCACCGCCATGCTGCCCCCGTGCCACCCTAATATTCTTAATATAATGTGGAAATTAAGCCATTTTGTAAAAGAAAATCCTAGCATTGTGAAGCACAAAGAGAAAAACAATGTCAACATTGAATAAATATGACCATGTAACATATTTTTAATTGTATATTTTCCATAATGTCACTGATAAAATAGTTTGGTTAGATTTCCAAGAGCAAATATCAGTTTCATTTTTATCTTTTTACTACAGAAGAAATAAAATAATTAGCTCAACTGTTCCATTACTTTTCTGGTTAACCTGTTCTCCTTCATGCTCTTTCCAGTTCTACAATTTTATACAGATTGTTACAAGCACAAGAGCTGATTTGAAATGACTCCATATAGTCTCATATTATAAAGTCATACATTAAGTATCAAACCGGAGCAGTCATCATGCACATCCTGGCACACGACCAAGGTCAGCTAGCACTTGGCAACGGCTAGAATTTCACAAGAACAATGATAACCCCGATAGCTACAACATAATGTGGAGCATGCCTGAGAAGGGTAATTATGTGCTGGCAGGATGGCTTTATTAATTGAAGTCAGCCTACGTGCACCAAAAACATCAGAGGAAAACCTCTTGGAACAAAATAAAAACAGAATTTTCAATTGCGTTTTGCAGAAAAGTGAAGCTAAATTCCTTATGTTAAAGGGACACTGTAATATTTCACCACCAGATTTTACTGTGAAGTTCAACCAAAAACAAGTGCTAAAATGCAAAAAGAGGAATACAAACTATGGAGACTCACAGCTACAAAACTGCACTATTTACTTTCCTTGACTTCTACAGCACACAAGCATAAGGTTTTTGGGTCATTGATTTACCTTTAGCAGCAAGATGGCGGACAATCATGTCAACTCCCTATAAGTTAAGCTCATGTTATGTTAAATTAACTAAGACGGATCTTGACCTGAGTATTACAAAAAAAAAATCCACATTTACATGATAAATAATGTATGTCTGTTTATTATTCAAATCAATGTTTTTTTTTTTTAAATAAATGACATTTTTGGGCATTTGGACTCCACCTAAGGCAGGCTGTCTCTTACTTAAACTATTCTCATACAACACTAACAAAAAATAAATCCGGGGACTAACATGAAGTCACTTTCCACAACCCCCCTCCCCATCCCACTACCACCGTTTATTCAAGGTGCAGATAGGCGCGGTGAAAAATTAAGAATCAAGGGTCTTTGCACTCAATTTGTTTTTGTTAACACAGTCTTAGTAGAGAAAATATTCTACCTGCAAATTGTTAAGGACACCTCAATCAACGCACCCCAAATTGAAGGAATTTAAATGATCCTCAGTTGATTTTTTATCTTCTTAGTATTTTGTTTGCCAAGGGAAAGCCTCCAACCGCCTGAAACGGGTCCATGACCCACTTTTTGATCCAACCCACCAGGTGAGAAACACTGTCCTATAAGCCTGTGGCTTCAACCATTATCCCTTTTTTCTTTTCAAGTGATTTGTTAAAGCCCCAGTGCGTAATATATGACCACAAGATGTTGTCTAAAGCCGCTATGCTGTGCTCTGCGGCACTAGTTTTTGTTTGCAAGACATCAGACAAACATGGCTGTCAGGGCCAGAATGAAGACAGGACCCACTTGCGTGCCTTTCTCTTAGTTTTATTAGGAAAAAGGGAAAGGATAGTATACATGATCCGTAGATCTCTGGTCGTGAGGGCAGGTTGCTCAGACGCTTAAGTGGTATTTCCATGGCTAGCGATGGTAGTGTCAGGAGCGGGAAACAACAGATCGGTGGCTGGGACGGGTGAGCAAAAGTAGTCAAGTTCCGAAAATGGGTCGAAGCCGGGAATCAAACAGGAATCAGAACAGGAGAGATTTAGGGTCGGAAGGCTTACACAGCGTAGGTGAGGTTCACAGACGGACTGACAACGGGTGACAGGAAGACGGGGGTTAAAAAAGAGACAAGCAGCCAATCAGCGTCCGTGGCAGTTGGCGGCAAAGGAGCAGACTCAGGTTCCTCGCATCAGTAATTATAACAATGGCAGTGACCTCTAAGTTTGGATTCCACTATGTAAAAGAAATACAAATTTCTCAAACTATGATTCTCAAAAAGTATCATTGGTATAATAGTTCATGTATTTTTGCCAAGACCCGGGCTGTACTTGCCCAAGACACACCACAGGAAATGGTGCCCCTACGACCATACTGATAAGGGATACACCCACCCACTAAAAATAATGTTTTTTATTGAATAAAAGTTTTTTCATCACTAGAAAGCACAAAATATTAGGCATTACCACTTTAATTTTGTGATGTTATGTTTGTTTCAACAAGCTTGAGAAATCCCGATTGTGTTGCCAGTTCCAGATGGGAAACAAACAAGAAACCAAAAGGGAGAAAATGACATGGCGGGCAAAGGTAAAGCTTGGAATCAACACACACAAGAAGGAGGGGGAAGGGGAAGTACAGGGGACATGGAGACCTACTTCTGCTAAGGCTAACTGTGCAATGACAACGGGGCACCGGGCACTCAATCAATGCTAACCCCAACGCTCACAAACACATGTACGACGTCGACACATTCACACAAGGGTGAGTCAATACAAACAAAATGGTGTGAGAGCTACCTAACTCACGGTTTCTTGAAATGAACAGTGGGAACTGGATCAGAAGTATGAGGGGCTGTTTGAGGGGCTCTCAAACATAGACATCTATACTCTCTTACAGACAAAATAATACCCATGCACAAACATTACTATACTCTCTCATGAATGGGACCATACTCTCACATTACAATACTTTCTCACACATATTACTATACTGTCACCTACACATTGTACATAACTCTTATAGACACCCTACTATACTCTCACACATATTATTATATTCTGACACACAACTGAAATGAAATGAAATGATCTGCATTTATATAGCGCTTTTCAAGTCAATGACTTCCCAAAGCGCTTTACAATGTGCTCCACATTTCCCAATAGGGGCCTTGTATTGCAGCCATGTAAGACGCTAACCTGCTCATTGGGGGTATTAGGGGTTCAGTGTCTTACCCAAGGACACTTCGACATGTAACGGACGAGCCGGGATTCGAACTGGGATCCCTTGATCCCAAGATGAGCGCTCTACCTCCTGAGCTACTGCCGCCCCGACAACTATACTCTTTCTTAAGCATACTAACGTAAAAATGTTCCTAAGCTTTCAACTCTGCGGCCTATGCAACAATGTGGCTAATTAATGCATTTTTTTCTAAAAGCCTGAGCAGTAAAGAGTGAGACACAAGGAATATATGTGTGGAGGAAGACACAAGTTTAATGTAACTTTGTGCTTTGTGCATGAATAAAACTAGCATAAATAGACCCTAACCATGGAAAAGGTGTTAATGAAATGGCGGGGGCTAACCACTATATTGGGAATAATTTTACGAGTCTGTTCATTTATAAACGGAAATAATGTGGCAAAACGAACGTATTACAAGAAGCAACGTCCAACAAAGCAGAAACATTAAGTGGATTCCTTTTTATCTGTCAGCATTATTGTGTGTTTTGGGAGTCGATATTTTACACGATTGGATTCTCTGGATTGTTCTTGATGTAACAAATCCATTTTTGCGGACATTCAAAGAAGTTAAAGATGGCCAAAGGGGACGTATTGGTGATTTAACTCGGCTTTAAATCTTTTGGGTATTTTGTTTCAGACTGATTGTGATGTTTCTCTGATGAGTATATTTGCGCTTTCCAATGATATGTGGCATGACATATTACAGTGACTGGTGAAATTGTACAGACACGTATTTGCTTAACAAAAGTCAGGCGGCCCACCAGCAGGCCGTCGGGACGTTAAGGTTTCTGTGTACTGTCTTTCTTAGTAAATATTTTTCATGGACATGTTGCCACACACGTATTACTATACTCTCGCACATCTATATAATCTAATATAAATATATTCATTAATTCTGATTTAAGTGTATGTGAGTGTATGTGTGTGTGCGATGTCTGGGCCATGTAGTGAAAATGCCAGCTAACCGGCAGACCTCGAAAAGTGCTATATGGTCAACAACATCATGGCGCTTTCGTGGATTACCGTCCCATAGCCAATCATATTTTGTGAAACCAGAGGTGTCTCCCAAGGCCCGTTAGCAGGCGCTCAGATGCCAATTCGTAATTTCATTGGCTAAACCTTGAGCTTTCTGACTGATGTTATGGTTTACGGTCTTCCGGATTTTTTGTGGAGACCTCTAGGTAGATTTCTGAGCAGAGTAACAACTAATGGCTGAAATGTGATTGGTTGAACGATTGAATATGCAAGCTCACATCTGGAAGCAGTGTAAACTTGGAGAAGCAATTAAAGAAAACGGAGAATTTGGAATTATTTATTATTCATTGACCCCAAAAAATTAAAATCCAATGATTCCGATTTTTTCTAGGCCAGCAGAAAAGGGCCTCGCATGGCTTGACAGCCCATCAGTGGTAATTTGTGACTAGTTACTTTCAGAATAATCACTCATTTTTTGTGTCAATAATTTGGGGGTAACTGAATTACTTTTAAAAATGTAACTGTAACTATTCAATGTTTTTCAGGAACGCTCCCAACACTGTGCAGGACAAACGGCCCCAAGACAGCTGTATGTTGGACACACATTCATGCACTAAATCCATGCTGAAGTCTACTCTGCTGATTGGTTTTGAACTGATTGATTGGGAGGTTAGTGATGGATGGCCTCTCCTTCATTAAGAAAGCGTCGTGGATCCCGAGTACCGGAGGAATCGTCCATGCGGTCGAGCACCGTGTCCTTGACTAGAATAAATCTTCATTCGAAGTACTATGATTCATCTTTCATAATTTCTTTATGTCCCCAAAAGCAGCGAGATTAATGTTAGAGCAACAAACAAGAAACGGAGTGGCAACGAATAATATCGTGTTTGTTAGATAAGTCTTATCAAGTTTTTCCAGGGAACTGCTTTGAAATTCAAACAAACTGCGGCTGTGACATGAATTTAAATTTTTTTCCCAAAAGCTTCACACTATTCATTTGTTGTGTGTGCTGCTGAGATCAGCATGTTATAAAAGAGCGGCAGCATTTGTGTGCTGTATGTTTATATTTTTAAACATCATTTAAACGGGTCCCGCCGCTACTCGAAAGAAGAAATCCTCCCCATCTTTTTTTTAACTGATCACATAATTTTGGAGGGGAAAAAACAACGATTGCTCGATAGTGATGGTAAAAATCTAAGCCTTTCTCAGAAAACCCGTTAAGAGTCTTATCAACGTGATTGGGTTGTAATGTCTTTAGGTGATGATTTAATTTATTTGTCCTTGTGCTGTCCGCTGCAAAAAACTGCAGTAAAGTGCTACGTTTGTTTCGTCAAACTTCCTCATCTTAGCTTTCGGGAGGAGACTTTTGTATTTTCTTTACCCCGTCTCTCTTTGCCGGTCTCCGCATTAAATATTTTTTTCATGGGGTTTCATGAGGGTCTGCTAAACTTCGTGTCTACACTTCATACTCAACGCTTATTGTATGTGCTGTATGAACTGCGTGGAGGCTAAAAGTAAAAACAAAACAAAACACTCTGCCAATGAAAACGGCACTGCCACCTAGTGTAATGGAGGTGAATCGCACTTTATACTGGGAACATTAAAAAAAAAAACATTCCCTGAAGTCAAACGTCCCACTTTGGCACTTTGAAGGAATTGGCGGAGGGGTGTAGCATCAACCCCAGGACAATAGTATCAGACCGATTTTAAACTTTCTCAGTACCGATAATATTGACATTTGTCCACCCACTTCTAACACCACCTCAGTCTTATTTGTGAATTCCTACAGCCAAAGCATGTAGCTCATTTATGCCCAGAATATTGAGTTAATAAAACCTTCGAAGGATCTGCTTATCCCCAGCTCTATTTTGGACCGACCGCTCGTCTCATAACCCGAATGTTATAACTACAATGCGGCAGTAAAAAAAAAATCCTCAAAAATATCATGTAATAACCTCATGTTTATATATATGTGGGCTGAGGAAGAATATTCCATTTATGAAATGTGGGCTATGTATTGACATCATGACCTTGTTTTGTCCTGTGCCTCTCTCATGCAAATTCAAGCAGGCAAGAAGAACTTTATGGTGAATATTGTTCTGGTACTGTGACCTTTTGACACATGCAGAACACGTAATATGAGATCTCTGTTATCAGCCAGCTGTATTGAAAGAGGCACACTCACCAGAGGTATCTACTTACTGAAGGTAAGTAAGTAAAGAAGAAAACAGGTGTATTTTTTAGAGCCACACATATATCAGCTACAGTTACTAGTTAGTTGATTTAAAAAATAATTCAGTTGCCCCGAAGATAACTGACAGCAAAATATAGCCTGCTACTCTGAAATTAACTTTGTAGTTACGAATTACTGTATATACTGGCATTGAAGCTGGCTCCAGAAAACTGCTTCAGAAATTGCCACTTCAACAATTCGAAGAGCCCCTTCACTATTTTGAGGTATAGTTCAAGACGTGTTCTTTTATCTCCAGGCATAGTTTTTGAAAAACATATTTTGCAATAAAAAAACAAAAACAAATTCTGTGCTCACGTTTGCCCAAATGATTTTTTGATTGCTAGTTGTTTTTGTAATAGCCCCAGCCGCCCCTCCCTCTCACTGCTTACCATTCGTTATTGGTAACATACAACCAAATATACGTATATAAGCCAACCCCCCAATCTCAGTATTTTACATAGTTGTAAATTCGGCTCGGATGTGAGTAGGTACATTAGATTGATTTTCTTCATGAGGAAAATATAAGCGCACTCGTACTCTGTGCTTGAGACAACACCGCCATCACTGTATTCAGTTGTACTTTGTAGGTCAATATAAACATGCCCACTGTTTAGAAACCGTTGTTCGTGGATTAAGAATTGTATGGGACAATATGAGCAATGGAGGCAAAAAATATACAGTAATTTGCATAGAATCAATAGCAGAAAAACACAGAAACGCACCATGTAGTCACGACAGTAGAAGTACAATATTCTATTAATAACACATAAGAGTACTCATTTACAGAGATATTCCCTACGCTGTGAATAATACATGTTTACAATGCAGACTCAGGCACCTGCGTCCAGAAACAGGAAATTGTTACGAGTGACATTCGAACCTCAGCCTTGTCTGCGATCAATTCCTCAATCAGACTGATTGAGGGCGTCGTGTGACAAATGCAAAGAGAAGCAAAATAATATATTGAAAAGGGAATGGCCACATCCATCAGGGATCTATGTAAGTCAGATAAGAATTAAGAACATATTTTCAAGGAAGATTGACTTTTAGAATTCCTCCAAGTGAAAGTCAAATACTCTGACTAACTTCTCAACTTCATTCTTAATGGTACAAAAAATCAGATAACATGAACTATGCAGTAAAATGACCACCCTTTAAAATATTCCCGCTGCACAGTGATGTTCCGATACATCCATCCATTATCTGCACCGCTTATCCTCAGTATGGTCGCGGAGCTGCTGGAGTCCATACCAGCTGTCTCTGGGCAGTGGGCAGAGGACACCCTGTACTGATTGCCAGCCAGTCGCAGGGCACACGGGGACAGACAACCCACTCGCTCATTCACACCTAGGGACAATTTGGACCGGCCAATTAACCTGACATGCATGTTTTTGGAATGTGGGACGAAACCGGAGTGCCCGGAGGAAACCCACACAATCACGGGGAGAACATGCAAACTCCACACAGGAAAGTTCAATCTCATGACCTCAGAACTCTGCCGCAAACGCGCTAACCTCTGCGCCACCATGCTGCCCTGTTCCGTATCCAATACATGTACCGATATCGAAACCTTGAGTATTGACCTATTCCTATCTTAAACCAGACCTATACTTTTAGTCAGCCTTAAAGCTGACAATAATAACTAATCATATTGATACTGACATTAAAATACACTTTTGTGGTTCCCTTACCAAATGAAACTAAACTGTGTGCGTGCGTATTGCTCAAGTTTTTAAATTTACAAATTAATTCCACAATAACAACCCTGCAAACATAAAACACTAAGCTGCATTATCCAGGTGCTAAATAAGAATACAACCGTATGCAAATATGCAATACACAAAAAAAAAATCAAAATAATATAGCACAACTGAAATAATTTCCGGAATCAGTGATAATCGAATGATTGATGGAATTAATCACCAATTGCCCTTAATCAACTTTTTCAAGGAGATAAACGACCTGGTTCTTCTGTCCAAGAAACTGGAATAGTTTTCTTCCATTCCGAAAAACAACGCAGTCTATATTGATAATGAAGATGAAAAAAAGGCTATTTAAAATATGGAGCAACTGAGGTTCTTTTCATCTTAAATATATCGTATAGGGCAGGGGTCGGGAACCTTTTTGACCCAAGGAGCCATAACAGCATAAATATTTGACCATATGCCATATATCTTAAAGCAAAAGTCAGCAAAACCGCCAAACCCGCTCTCCAGACGAAATCTAATTGTTCAAGTGAATTTTAATTAACTGTGTGACGTTAGATGATTTGATTACATTTATGAAATGGGAATAATGCCAAAGCCTGTGTCCCAGATCAACAAATCTACCACTTTAAACGTGTCCCTTTCACAATTTTTTGGGGGGTCCAATATGCCTCTTACAACATTTTGGGTCCCCTAACCCTGATCTCATGCATGAAATAATAAAGAGATAACAGCGATGGGTGTTCATTAAGCTGTTCAACCAACAGAACAATCAGTCGGACTTCGCATATTCTTCTGAAACGTTAAATTGACCCAAATACAGACGCTGCCCTACTTATAAACGAGATAGTTTGTAAGTTGAATTTATTCGTAGGTAGCTTCAGTGCTATATTTTGTATGTTTAAGGTTTATATAAGTATGTTTAAGCCTTGCATATGTAACCTGTATTGTTTTGTATTAAAAAAAGAAATATTTCATTAAGTAATATGATCTATAAAGATAAAAAAGTTGAGTTTAACTTACTTTTCAATTATGCGGTTCAAGAGGTCCTCTGTGGTAAAAAGTGGCAGAAAAAAAGCGTTCCGACCGTTTTCTCAACCGCATTAAGCTTTCTTATTCCGCTTTCATTTCAAAAGAAATGGCTCTCCGCTTTACATTTTACACTTTACATTAACCATATTGAATGGATGCACGAGATATTAAACAATAAAAATGTCAAAGTTCTTAGCGCGCTGGTGATACAGTATAAAATGTTTATACTGAAACTAGGAGGAGGATTTCTTCTTCGGGGTGGATGCCGGGTGAGCTCTCATAGCCCCACACGCCACTACAGTAGTGTCCTGTACTCCGAAAAAGGTGCACACAATACAAAATATAAGTTACAGCAATTTTTCGACATCTCGAAAAAAATATTTGTATCTACCGTTTTACTTAAGTTGAATGGTCGTAAGTAGGAGAGCGTCTGTAATGACGTAAATACAATTTATTTCACGGATACCACCCGTTTAGAGGTTATTATTCTGATAACATAATGATAAGTCACATTTATTTGTAAAGCCCTTAATCACAAAAAGTGACGTCTTAATATAGAAAAATCAAATATACTCCCTTTTTGTTTGGATGAGATTTCTAAATTATGAACTCATTACTTAATTTACATAATTTTCTACACCAGAGTTGAAGGATTTATAATTAATGCTTGAATGTAAGCAATTTGGCTGAGAAGTATTAAAATACACATGCATGTGCTGGCGACACTCTCTTCCAGGCCAGCTGCTATGTGTTGGCGCAACCATGGCAACAGAGGAAAACCATCAGAGCCAAAATGTCTTCTACAAATTGGTGGACACGACTCTATTTCTGTTGGCATCCTTTTATTCAGATTATTTGTCCTGCACTTCCAACTAACCATCTTACCGACCATCTATCCATCCATCTGGTTTAAAATTATTTTAAATAACGTATATTCAAGACTTGAATAGAAATTTTAAACTGCACCTTAAAACCCTGTACACCTCATAAACCGCAGAATATTATGGAAACAAATGCTAAATGCATGCAGTATTTATAGGTGTGTGTTACTGCATTAAATTTACAGTATATTACCATATTTGTGCAACAATTGATTGATCAATAATAATCACCAATACAAAACGCAATTTATTGTATACAATGGTGAGGGCACTGACACATTGGTGGTCCAGTGGTAC
The DNA here is from genome assembly GCF_059441175.1 of Urocampus carinirostris. Lineage (NCBI taxonomy): Eukaryota > Metazoa > Chordata > Actinopteri > Syngnathiformes > Syngnathidae > Urocampus > Urocampus carinirostris. Next base: position 19,972,456 of record NC_142358.1, on the reverse strand, counting down.
AGATAAAATGAGAAAAGGCCTGAGAGATTATCTCATTCTGACACTATTTTTACTCACAGTGCCAGAAACACTGACTTGAATAGTGCATTTTATTCATCATTGTGATAGGTAGTGATGTGCTTCTCAGCTCGAATCCCTGAAGCGTGTGTCGAGTATTTTTAAAAAACGGGTTTATGTGCGTTGATGACGTAGGCGGTGAGGTCTGAAGGGCCGCAAAGCATGTGACTGAGTCAGGATATGATTCGCTAGCTTTGAGTGTGGTTTAGAAATAAAAGCAGCAACGAAACACCCCAAGAGTTGAAAGTCCCCTCCGGTGTTGGAAATCACAGAAATTTGCACTTCCAATTTTGTACAAACTTTCTCTCACACATCTACGGACCCCAGCTTCGGCTGTACCATGTGAAATATATATATATATTTTTCAAAAGCAGGTGAAATTATCACCAAAACAGAAACCGCCAAGGTCCAAAACTTGTATAAAAATATTCTTTTAAAATAAAAATGTACGGGCACTTTATTTTACCTCCTTCACTTGTTGCATCTGCACAAAATAACAAAGAATAATTCATGGTACACTTAATTCACTCTTTAATTATTTTTTTTTGTATTCAAAGCGTATTTTACACAAGCATGTTATACCTTTTTCTGTCCTCATGATGGCAGAGTCGAGGTAACCAATCACGTTGAAGCCTCGAAATGTGTGTCGAGAATTTCCCTTGAGTGCTTCACAGCTTTATAGGGCTTCATTTTGCCATAACTACTGATAGGTTAAGCAGTCTCTCTACTTCTTCACCTGTGCATCAGTAACATTACGAAAGACAGAAAACATAAAGGTTTTTCAACAAAATACTATACACAAGCTCATTTATCTATGTATAATATTGAACCGAGAGATTTGTGACGCACGGGTGAAGAATTGGAGAGACTGTCTAACCTATTAGAATGCGGACCAAAATGCACTATGCAAATCAGTGTTTCTGGCACTGTGAGTAAAAAGAGTGATATGGTCAATGCCATTTTTTGTATGTTATCTCTAACTCAAGTGGTAAAGTGTTGGCAGCCTCGTTATTGTGACCTTTAAACAAAGTTTTGTCTTTTTAATCAACAACACTTACCCACTAACTAATGTTTGCGTTATTATATGCCGTAAGTAAATAGCCAAATACAAAGATCTTACTGCACATTCAATGTCTTGCACCTTATAGTTCAGTATGCCTTATGTATGAAAAAATGACAAAAGACTAGGGATGTGCCACTCAGTGCGAATCGCTGAAGCGTGTGCCGAGTCATTTAGATTAGTGGTTCATGAACTGCGAGTTGAGGTGTTTGTTAATGACTTATGTGGTGCTGTTTCATGTCCTGCGAAGCGGGTGTACCATGTGACTGATTCAGAAAATGATTCTCTCGGTTTGATTGTAGTTCGAAACGCAAACACTATGGAACTGCCTTAACATTGCCTTAGTCCAAAAAAGGTCTGCCATTGAATGAGTTGAATCAAATGAATGAGCAGCATATTTTACCTCCTTATCTCACATTTTCACTTGTTGTATAAGCACAAAAATAAACAAAGTAACGCAGAACAAATACGAGAAAGATTTACACCCCATTATTTTATTGCATGCACCAAGCATGTTATGTATTATTCTGACCATATGATGGCATAACCGAGGAAATTATTCATTTTGGGGCCCTTAGGTGCGTGTGAAACAATCCCCTGAAGGGCTTCACTGCTTTACGGGGCATTATTTTGCAATCACTACAAAATCCAATTTTGAGGGTGTGCGCCTTATAATCCGGTGTGCCTTATAGTGCAGAAAAACAGTAAAACAATCCATCCATCCATCCATCCAGGTCAGCAAGTGTATGTTGTAATCTCTTACCTGATAATAGCATCAGTTGGCATACAGCAGAAGAACATACATGAAAGAAAACAGAGGGAGAAACAGAACATGTTATAAAGAAATTAGTCATGACACAGTTATCTTTCGATTTTTTTCAGAACTCTTTCAGCTTAAACCTGTACGACCTAGATATAGGAAAACATAAAAGAAAACAATTCAAACCACTTAGATAAAATGTGTCGAACTCATGGTATGATCCGCCACATCATTTTATGGTGCCCGCGGAGAATGCTGAGAGAGGACCAGGAGAAACAAGAACTTGCAGTTCTAAACATATCCACTGGATGCCGCCAAAGGCAGGCACTACTCTTAGAGCACCCAGTGTAAATGCATACACTGACTACCATTTATAAATCAGAGAACAATGAGGAAACCCATCCCCGTGTTATTTTACCTAAACAAAAGTCAGATGCGCTGTTTTAAAACAAAAAAAATTGCATCAACACTGTATATATATATATATATATATATATATATATATATATATATATATATATATATATATATATATATATATATATATATATATATATATATATATATATATATATATACACCGTATTTTCCGCACTATATGGCGCACCATGTTATAAGGCGCACCTTCAATGAATGATATATTTTAAAACTTATGCCATACATAAGACGCACCCCATTATAAGGCGCTATAAGTGCATGCTGGTTTAAGATCAGGTAATTGTGCAATTTTGTAATTGTAATCCTGTGCAGTCCTTCGAGACATTTTTGGGATTAAGGGCTATTTACGGTAAATAAATGTGACGACTTGACTACAGTAGAGAATGTAGTTACTTTATGCAACCTCTAGATGTTGCCACGCTCAAGGAAATGTCAACAAAATATTCAAAAAGGTCAAACTTTATTAACAAACAAGCTTTCCACAACTCCATTCACTCCCAAAATAAATAAACAGCCGTTTTATTATTTTCTCTGAGGTAAAGCATTTTCGTGACACATCTTTGAACAACATCGACATATCATTTTATTTTTTGTCCATTTAGTCAACACGCAAAGAAAAAAACGTCTGATACTGTTATTTTAAATGAAACGTTAGTGCAATCGCAATAAAGTGACACTCGTAATGTGCAAAAACAATGAGTGCAAAGCAATAACATAATAACTGTAAAATGTAAAACGTAAACACACAAAAGAAAAACAAAGATCACTCTATAAGCTCCTCATCGACGAATCCCTCGAATTCTTCTTCTGCTGTGTTCGAATTGACCATATCTCAGTGAATGGGCCATCCAACACGTCCGGTGTTTTTGTGCCAGCGCTGTTGCCTTCATACGTATAGTTATCGTACTGACACTTCTGCTTGCCGCTCTTTGTTGAACAACCCACTGTTCAAGTGTCTCCTCTAACTCTGGCCATCTTGCTTTATTGCCACGGAAACTTTGTTGAGTTTTCCTTACTTGGCGGAGCTTATCTTCATCCTTTCTCCACTTCCGTACCATCGATTCATTTAAGTTTAACTCTCTCGCTGCCGCTCTATTGCCGTGTTGTGCTGCGTGACTGATCGCTTTGAGTTTAAACTCGGCGTTGTACGCGTGTCTCTTAACAGGAGCCATTTTCTTATACAAATGCACGTATGAAAGAGAATCTCGCTCTCTCTCTCTCTCGCTCTCTCTCTCTCTCAAACGTGACATTCTGAATAATTCTGCGTTTGTTTAAGGTAAATTGTGCTTTACATCTTCACCAGTCATCACCCTGGATTCAGACAAATACTGTATTTGTTGAATATGAATTAAGCAGTTTAATGGGGTAGCCATTTTGCCACTTAGTAAACAAATACAACACGAGCCCCGGCAACTACCAATCGTTTAATATTTCCCAGTATGCACAGCGCGAAAAATGGAGTCGGCGGCTGTTTCTCGTAGTTGCGAGACCTTGCGAATTTAATATTGAGCCATATATAAGGCGCACTGTGTTATAAGGTGCATGGTCAGCTTTTGAAAAAAAAACAAGACTTTTAGGTGCGCCTTATAGTGCGGAAAATACGGTATATATATATATATATATATATACATACACAAATAAACATAAATTAAAGTACTTTTTATTGCACGAAAGAAACTTCTCTTTACAGCTAGGGAAGTCTCCCAGTCTCCGCTATTTTTACCTTTTCATACTGACATTATTTCTTTCTTATTTCTTATCTTTAGAGTAAATAGCACTGAAGACCTTCCAAAGCACTTTACAATGTACTTCACACTTACTCATTCAAACACCCTCTCACACTCGATAGTGGAGTCAACCATGCCAAGCGCCTACCTGCTTATCGGAGGCATTAGGGGTTCAGTGTCTCGCCCAAGGACACTTCGAAATTTAAGTCGGAGGAGCTGGGTATCGAACCTGGGTTCGAGGACGAGCGCTCTACCTCCTGAGCTACTGCCGCCCTATTTTGTTGCAAACAATGAACAATACGTTGTTATCACTACAATCAGTGTTTGAAATAACGTCTGCCTGGACACCCGGGGCGTGCATCTTTTACGTCGGGCGTACAACTTACAAAACTTCTCCGCCCGGGTGGCTGACAACTTTTTCAAAGGAAAAAAAGCAAAAGATTTATTTTCAAATCAAATGTTTGCTTTATTCGGATTTCGAAATCTTCGTGGAAATTTCGGAATTTTGGTTGGTTTGGCAATTTGCATACTCAGCAGCCGATCAGAAGACATCGAATAACTTCGTGGTTCCGGACTTTCCCAAGCGTTATAAGGTCGTGCATTTGCATTTCATTTTCCAAAGTTGTTGTAAGCATATTTATTCCCCAACAGCAAGCAAAACAAGAACATGGCTCCATTCAAAACAACATGGCAATCAACAGTAGCAAAAGGAAATATGGTGCGTGCAAAATGATGTCGCACAATGGAAAACATCTTACCGTAATATCACAGGTAAGAGAGCTATTAAATTGACAAATCTTAACAAAAGTAGACGCACAGAGAACACAAGATAAATAGAAGAAATATTCAAAAGAAGCTAACAAAATTTATGATGCTACAAAACGTAAACGTACATTAAAAGCATCGTGGAAAGAAGAGGTCACTTTGTTTGTAGCAGACGACGCAACGCAAACATTGCATGAATGAAGATGAGTAAATACAGGTACATACTGATGGCAGATGGAAAACAGTGCTGTCATATACACGCAATGAATGTTATATATAGATTTATAATAGACTTAAATTTAAAGTGTTGTTCTATTATATATTCTGATTATCAATCCTTGATACTTTGCAACAACGTTTTTTTGCGATTAATCATCTTATTGTGTTTCAAGTTGTGAAAAATGGGGCATGCAACTTTATGGCTGGGCAGGCAACTTTTCAGAGTTGTCTGCCCTAGTGTCCGGTAACTTTTTGTCACGAGTTTTAGACACTGCTACAATACATACCATTCTATTCTATTCTATTCTATAATATTTTCTAAGGTGAAAAACTTCTCTTGACTCAATAGAACCAAAGCAGACAGAACGGAAACATTGAATACATACTGTATTCTCTCAATTAGTGAACGAGGGTATGATTATTTACTGAAAAGAGACCCCGCCATTGTTTAAAGTAGGCTTTAACTTGTTGAAAATCCTGTGCAAGTGAGGAAAGACGGCAAGAAAGCCGACAACTGCTGACTGGCTATTGGCAGTGCAAGCGGAATGTGTAACTGCTTCACATTAGCTCTTTCTATCCGCTTGTCATTTTCTTTCTTGGCCCCCATTAATAATGCATTGCAGTCACAAACAAATGTTTCTTCGATGTATCCTCAAAGTCTGCCATGGATACTAGACCGCCGCCACTATTTGTTGTCGATTTATGCACAAAGCTGTTTGCTTTCAACTCAAGATCAAAGATTAGTTTTTTTAAGACCTTAGGCAAAAGCGCTGTTGTAGGATGCGACGGAAAATAGATTTAAAGTCGGCCGTGTTTTGTTTGGACTTTTTGGCGGGTTGCAGAGCGACCTGCGGCAATGATGTCGCGCTTTTTGCGGAGTTTATAGAACCTTTCATTTGTTTGTAAACATTGTGATGTATCCGGTGGACGGGGCTTAGCGTAAGGCAAAAGAATCTCATCTTTCATTTCAGAATCGGAGAAAAAAAACGTGAGTGATCGTAAGTTGAAGTTATACAGAATCCCAGTCGACACTCTTGATCAAAGAAAAAGAAGAGGGTTATGGAAAAGGAAAAGATTGGACCTAGGCACTCATCAAAAAAAATTGGGTTTGCAGATAACACATTAAATCTTTCTGTTTGTTGCTGTCGAGCCCCATATTACTCATTATATCGACAAAATGTTTTGTTCTTTTCTTAGCTTCAGCTAACTGTTAGCGTATAGCCTAAATGCCAATGGTAGCCTTGTAAACACTGCGTGGGCTGATAATAAAAACAGGCACGCATTGCAAACAATCGCCGGGAACCTGATCCAAGTAATTTATTAGATACATTTTATCATTCATGTATTTAACCATTTTATTTGAGGGGAAGCATCACATGGAGGCATTTAGGGTAGATGCTAATAGTTAGCCGAAGCTACGAAAGCACTGCAAACCAGAGCATTTTTTGATGAGTGCCTCAGTCCAAGCTTTTTGCTTTAAGACATCCACTAGTCTTTATTTTTCTTTGATCAGGAGTGTCCTCTGGGATCCTGTTAAACTCCACTAAAATCAATAGCGGTTCTCAGATTTAGGCACAAAATGGCACAAGGTGACATTTAAAGACAGAAGTAGCAGAAACGAAAGCTCGTTTCTTCAGTGGGTTAACCAGCGCGGAGTATTATTTTCAAATCCAGCTACCGGACTTCCTATGCGGAGTTTGTATGTTCTCTCCGTGCTTGCGTGGGGTTCTTCCGGGCACTCCCGTTTCCTCCCACATTCCAAAGACATGCATTTCAGGTGGATTGGCCAGTCCAAATTGTCCCTAGGTGTGAATGAACGAGCGAGTTGTCTGTCCCTGTGTGCCATGCGATTGGCTCACAACCAGTTCAGGGTGTCCCCTGCCCACTGCCCGATGATTCCTGGGATGGGCTCCAGCACCCTCGCTACCCTACTGAGGATAAGCGGTGCAGCTAATGAGATGAGATATATTTTCTATTTGCTGACATCACCACGATATTAAGTCTGGGTACAAATTTACAAGAATTGCAGGCAAATCGTAGAAATCAACAAAATCAAAGAATGGTTTGATAAAAACAATGGTTTGACTATTATTATTATCAGGGTTGGGTAGGGTTACTTTAACTAGATTACTTTCAATTACTTTAAAATTACAAAATTTTGTGCAGGCTTGGGGAGTAACGGAATACATGGAACGGCAAAAATGATGTTGGCAAGCTGTTTGGATTTATTTTCATTTTGTTTCTGTCGCATTTTATGTTAGGGGCCGGTCACGCAGCCGTTTGCGGCTGAATCACGGCTAAAATTTAGCGTTTTTTTTTTTTTTTGCCCGTGGTTGCCCGCGATGGAAAATGCGCAAAAACAGACGCCGGCGACTGTTCTGCTTCCTCATCGCGTCATTTCCGCGTCATTTTCTCGTGTGGACCACGGGTATAAAAGCGCCCGAGCCGGTGTTGTACCCAAATCCGACTCCTCCTAAAAGTGAGATAAAACAAGGTAAAAGTGGTTGTAGTAGCGAGGGGATGCAAATCTCGGTTGGGATGCATTTCTCGGCATAACACCGGGCTGTAGAAATCATAACCGCTCAAGGCACAGTCCCGTGAAGATCAAGATTTCAAGCTATGGCACCGAAGAAGCCAATATGTTATTATTGTAATAGTTTTTCATTTTTATTTTATCTTGTTATGAAATGAAAAGAAATGTCAAGAAATAAAAATGGATTAAGACGAGGTCACTACGGTGACGGGGATTCATGTCCACCCCTTGACGTCTCGAGCACAACTGACAAGTGCTCGGCAAATCGCGGTGTATATACGCGGAAAAAGGCCGTCACACGCGTAACACGCTAATTTCACGTAATAACACCGCGATACAGGCGCAGAACATGCTATTACCATGCTCCACCCACGATTACCCGCTGAAATTTCCCGTCCTACCCATGTGTAACCACGCCCTGGCCGCGGCCAGAGCACGTCGTTCCGTGTCATTTCCGCGTCATTACCTCGTGTGCCGCCCGCAGTTAACACGTGCTCAATGTTTTGAGCAGCTCAAAACTTTTTCGCGCGGCCAACCGCGTGGGAATTTTCGACCGCGAGTAAAGCACTGCTGTATCTCGTCTATATGGCGGTCTCAAAGCGTCCAACAGCGCCCAGGAGCGTCTGCTTCACGGCCAGAAATTTCTGGCTGTGGTTCAGCCTCGATACACCCGTGAAAGGCTGTGTACCCGCGCTCTAAAGAATTGAGCAGCGCAAAACTTTTTCGTGCTGCCACCCGCGCGTGAATTTCCCACTGCGTGTTAAGCACTGCTGTATCTTGTCTGTTTGGCGATCTCAAAGCGTCCAATAGCGTCCGCCTCACAGGCAGAAATTTCTGGCCGTGTTCAGCCGCAAACGGCTGTGTGACCGGCCCCTTAGTTTTGCCGGAGATCAAAGAGATCAAAGCCAGGAGAGAAAGCTTACCACGTGTTGTGAGTCATAACTTTATTCATATTTAGTTTCTTTTGTCTTTTATTAGCATATTTGGTATTGGAGTAATCCAAAAGTAATTGAAAGTAATCAAGTTAAAGTAACCCTACCCAACCCTGATTATTATTATCATCATTATTATTAAGACATTCAAATAAGTATAAACATGGGTAAAAGTCACAATTTTATGATTCCCGGAGTGATTATTACCACATAAAATAGCATAAAATGCTAATTAGCAAATAACATCACAGTAATGAGAAGACACGGACAGATATTTGACCAAAAGACCCTTCATATAATGTAGACTTTATTAACGTTGCCTCATTTGAGTTATTGTATTTAGAGTTGAGGAAACACTTAAAAGAGAAATACAGACAAATGTGTTCTAGAATAAATCTTTCAGAATTGAGCATACCACTGGATATTAAGAGCAGTCAAACAAATTGTTAAGTTTAAACTTGAAGATGTAATGAAACTACGATTATTCTTAAACTATTAATGTATATCATTAGTATACAAAACAATTAGGCATCATGTCCCAACAAATATTCAACAGGTATTTCTCTACAGAGCAGATACTCTTCATCTATGTCAGGTATATCAAGGTCCAATATTCTTGTAAAACATTGAGACGCTCATGTGCCACCTGAAAATTTAGATTATGACCATAAAAATGTCCCTAATTTATATCAATGTAATATTTGAATTTTCGATTAATATGCAAACGAGGATTAACATAACAAGAGTTTCTTTGGGTGTATGCTATAGAAGTTGCTAGCGGTACGATTGTAGGTTTGAAATGTTATTTCTTTGTTTTCTAATTTCCCTTTTGTGGGAAGAGATTCTGTTTTCTTGTTTCTATTTTGAACCTGTCTTCCGTGCAAGGCAGAAATGGAATGTGGGTAGGCTCTGAAAGGCTTCAGCTTCAGCCTTTTCCCTTTGGGCACATGTTTATTTATTACATTATTGTATTGTACAGATGTTTTTTTTTTTTTGCACAAATATTTTGTTGTTTCCGTTTATTAATTAGCAGTCGATGCTGTTTTTCTGTGCTGTTCTAAATAAAAAGCCGCAAACAAACACACAGCATTTCTTGATTCCTGTTTAAAATGTTTGTGTATTCGTGCGGTTGTGCATGCAGGGTCAGCTCGAGAGAAAATGGTCTATTGAACAGAAATCGCATTCCAGTGCCAAAGACTCTGGCTTGACTCCTGCCTTTTCTACGCAGCTTTACGTAAAACTGCTGCACACGCACGCACAAACACACACAAACACACACACATTCCCACAAATACACACTTACGGAAGAGAGGATGGAGGGAGATGGAGAGCAAAAGTGGAGGCGGTGTGACTAATCTTCTCTTCCTCTGTTTGGAACAACCGGAGGAGATGAGTGAACGCTGTAGAATCGTTTTGATGGGGAGGATTACGACTTGCACAAACAGGTACCTCCTTGGTGCCTCTTGCAACCGTACGAGCCAAGTTTTTACTCACATATTCTTGACGTGGTGACTGGTATTTATGCTCTGCCACAAGCAAATATCTAGAAAACACCTGGTATAACCGTGCAGCATCCAAACAGACTGTCGATGCAGCTAGATCCTAATGACATCTGACTTTCATTTGGCATGATGAATCAGATTTGTCAGAGTTCTCTAAGCGAAATTTTTCATGACATTCAGTTTTCGAGCGCTTTACTTGAGATGAATAGAGTTTAGTTCCAAATCCAGACACAGTTATATGGAACACATGTGACTATGTACTCAAACAAAGCAGAGCAAGCAAATGCTGCATGCAATTTCAACAAGTGCAGATTACCTAGCAACACAACAATGCAGATACAGTTGATGCTCACTTGTAAATGTGTTTATTTTAGTTTAGTGGACACTCAAATTAAAGAAAGAAGACATCAATGGATGATGAACCTGCAAGAGAGCCCAAACCTCAAATGAGAAATTCCAACTTGTTCTAAAAAGGCCTCGTCCAAAACCTTTCATTTTATTAAATTTCTTAGGTTACAAAAGAAGATCCGCCAAATGGTGAGGTAATCCAAGAACAGCAACATGATTGGCCGATAGTGACAATGATGTTAACCAGCCTTCTCATACCTTTTTAAAGCTGAGAGATACTTTTTGTTACTAGTCAGCACAAAAGGCACCTAGTATGATATGCATTTCTAAAATAACAATGTATCTTTCAAGGTTGCCATGGTGCCCAATTGGCCCATACCGTGTGGCACCAGCTTCTGTCACGGTTGCCATGGTGCCCGATTGGCCCGGCCCGTGGGCGTCAGCTGTAGCTTGTTGACAGATTGGCTCTCTGTTAGTATTTAAATTCTGTCATGTCAGTCCCCTTTTGTCGGTCTGTCTGCGAATATCCGTTTTTTTACACGGCAAGCCCTTTTTCGCCTGTCCTGTGTTTTTGCTCATGTTTTTCTCCCGCCATGATCTATTTGATCTCGACCACGTTTGTTCTCCCGTCCCGAATAATGACCCATTTTCTGATATCGACCACATTTTTGCTCTTACACCCCGGCTACTGACACGTTTTCTTCCGCTCTCGACACCGCCATCGCTTGCCACGGAGGTCTTACTTCCGCGTCTGAGCAACCTACACCCCGCGACAAGCGATCTACGGATTGTGTGTGCACTCCTTTCCCTTCTTCCCAATAAAACTGTAAGAAACGTTATGTGAGTGGGTGCTGTCTCCGTTCTGGTCGTGACAATATCATGTTATTTCTTGTTTTTTACTATGTTATTACCATGTTAATTATTGGAAGTACAGTTAAATAGACTTAGTCAACCACACAAAAAACTAATAAACAAAAAAACAAAAAAAAAACAAAAAAACAGCTAGAAAATCAGGATGGCCCAGCACTAGTAAGCTATTCTCATAACATGTCTGCGGGCTCAACATATGAGACACCTGATGTAAACAGTGCATAATAGTCAAAACAACTGACAACAGTATGGTATTATAGACAAAATAATTAACTGGCATATTATCCCCTATGCTAATTAGCGAATATTTGAGTCATAATGATTCAAATAAAAAGGCAGTTGTAAAGATCTTTGTGGCTAAAATGGGTACATTTAAATGCAGTTTATGACTTGTTCGTAGATGTCGTGTTTCATATTATTACAATGACAAACACATGAAATGAATATTCATTCATATATCCTCAGGGTCTTGTGGCAAAATGTAACCTGTCAGCTGCAAAAATCTCTAAGATCTACTTAATTGAAAGCAATAGACCACGTTCTGGTACTTTTGTACTTAGAGACGAGTAGGCTCTCCTTCTCCAAGAGATACAAGAATATCCCCTTTACAACAAATACTGCAAACACGAAATAGAGTTGCTGATTTGTTTTCATACCTGCCCAGGACATTCACTCATCAAAACGACAAGCTTCTTCTCTGAATACTTTCTTCTTCATTTTCCTCCTTGTTCCAAGATTATCCTCTCCAAGACCTGCCGCTCTAACCATCTTTCGAAGGTTTTCCCAAGTCAAGACTCTTGCCACCCCAAGACACCATCCCAAGTTCCCTTCTCAAGTCTTCCCTCCTAAGCAGTCCCGGTTTCACTCCCCTTGTCATTTGTTAAGTCCATTTCTTTGGTACTTCAATGAAACGGCTTTTATTGGAGTTTTGCATCCCCTTTTGTCCTGCATTTCGGTCCGTCCGACATCTTGTGACGGGGTTAAGCAAGCATTGTTTTCATGGGGCGGCAGTAGCTCAGGAGGTAGAGCGGCCATCTTGGGATCAAGGGATCGCAGTCCGAATCCCAGCTCGTCCGTGTTACATGTCGAAGTGTCCTTGGGTAAGACACTGAACCCCTAATACTCCAAATAAGCAGGTTAGCGTCTTACATGGCTGCAATACAAGGCCGCTATTGGGAAATGTGGAGCACATCGTAAAGCGCTTTGGGAAGTCATTGACTTGAAAAGCGCTATATAAATGCAGATAATTTCATTTCATTTTAGTCACATATTCTGTTGCTTTGTCAATGCCACACAAAGAGAAATGTTCAAGGGGTTAATTTCGTGTGAGTCTTTTTTTCAGATGAATCATAGCGAGAATGCTGTTACCGATCAAGCTGTCTCGTCGGGCATTTTGCCTTTCATGCTCTGTCAGCGTGCCCGCAGGCTCTGCCGTGCGTTCAAATGCATCAGACGCTGTCTAGCTCCTCCCCTTGTTTGACCAAAATGCCAAGTGCATAATTAACATTTATTCTATGTTCTTTGGTATTGTCCAACCCAATTCTACTGACATTTGCCACATAGCGCAAGAGCTACAAATTTCGTCTTTAACCTTTGGCTTTTATAGCAGTTGATATGAAAGACTATGGATTAAGTCAGAGAGTGGGAAACCTTTTTAATCGGAGGGCAGAATCAAAAATTTGGCAGATGGGCCAGGCCGGGAGGAAAAGTCAAGTCAAGTTCATTTGTATAGTCCTTAATCACAAGACTTTTTATAGGGCTGTAAAGACTACAGACTACGATTACACCATCCCCTGATCGAAAACCTACATAAGGGCAAGGGAAATCTCATAAACCTCAGGATGAGGAAATACAGAAACCTAGTGTAACTTTATGAGAGCAATATGTTGATAATATTTAAAACTGACGGTCCAAGGAAAAGATCTTAAACCAATGAGCCCAGAAGTGGGTCGAATAAGCAAGTTGTTTTTTGGCCGTACTCACCAGCTGTGTAAGATTAAGTGAGAAATCACAAAAACGAGGGAAAATCATCACCAGATAGCCACCATCCCGCGCATCTATAATTTCCAAATCTTTGACATGTGAGTATTCTCGTGGTCATTACAAATCTTTTCCAGGATGCGTTGAATCTTCTTAAAGAAAAATAGAGTCAGGAGCTGAATGAGTAGGACCATCTTAAATAATTGGACGCCTCAAGAGGGATTCTACAGTGTAAAAAGGGATTTTGGGGTTATTAAAAAAAAAATAATACAATATTTTTTTGTATCTTCCACTTCCTTTCAACCTCAGCCAATTGGTCCCCTTAATGATGATTACAATTCACCTTATTAAGTAATATTAAGCTCACAACGTGGCAACTTTTTACTCACAGCAAGAGAGACTATGTAGAATAGCGCAAAAATATTATTTATCTATGGTGACTTTGTCGTTTGCTACCAGTGACGAAGGAATCAAGATTGTCTCGCACAAAAACTGTTATTAGACAGGATTTGAATTAATCAAAAGACATTTAAAATAAGGGTAACGTATAAGTTGACAGACATGCGATATAATCTCAAATATGGTACCTAGACAATTCATGATGAAATGTTCTAAAAACATCTACATTTTTTCATTTTTAAAATTTTTATTGTAAAAATTATCTTCATGCAAAAACATATGACCAAAAAGGAGATACTCTAAGTAATTTAAAAGCACCCAAAAAATACGTACTGGTGATAGTTTTTTTTTAAAACAATTTTGTTTTTTATTGATGTTTTTTTTTTTCCCCAACCAGTAGGAGGCATTTAGATCAATATTGTGTTGAATATGTAAGGGTCAAATAAGCACACAAAACCACAAATTTTTTTTTTTTAAAGACACTAATCGTCCCAAGACATCATGCCAATGTACACCTCTTTCTTGGTCAAATTCAAGCACGTTTTAAGTACTTTCAATGCCAATTTTCCAATTCTCCAGTATCACTCAAAGAGGAAATTTGGTGTATTTAACAAATCAGTCACAAATATGTCTGCAATTTACATGTGTGATTTTTAATCTTGCGCGTGCATTCCTCAAGATTTTTTTTTAAATTGCGAAGATATTTGTTCTCCAGACAAATCTCTCCCCATATAAGTGTTGTGTAAAAATCAAGTTCTTCCCATTAGAATCACCACTGAGAAACGCTACTTCATTTTTTTTGCACGGACCATAATAAATGTTCATAATTGATACGTAATCCTTGCACTAATACACATTTCTTGGTGCCCCTTTTAGGTGTAGCATGCACCTGTCACGTAGGGGGCGATGCATCTGCACCTGACAATTTCATACAACCTAATTCCCGCTGCCGTTTAACACGAGGGCGGGAAAAAAGGGAATGGCAAGGCAAAGCCACCAAAAAGCAGTGTCGGGGTCATTTTTAAGCAAATTTGTTGACAACAATTACAAGCACTTTCCCAAAAATGTAAGCACTTTTCAATGCTTGAAAACACAACATTAAAATCCAAGCATTTCTAAGTATCTAAGAACCCGTGCAAACCCTTTAGAAAATCACTGTGAGCTATTTTCAGAAACACTGCTGGTTACTCAAGTGCCTTATCATTTTTTGAATTTTCGTTTAGCAGGCTGGATTAAGCTTGTATGTGGTCCCTGAGCCGAAAACAATCCCCCCAGGGCCCCCTCACCTCCCCAAACCTACGTAATGCAATGAAATGGAAAACAAACAAGTATAAATATATTGTTTTATAAAATTGCAATAAATGTCAGAACCAGAACAGATGGTAGACCCAAACGCGTAACGTTTCACACAAAGCTTTATTGTAGAATCGCGGAATTCAGGTGCGGGGAAACAACAGTGGTCCGGTGCTTGTTGGGCAGGAGTAAGAAGAAGCTCACAAGATCTGAGTGTGTTCAGAATGCGGAAACGAGTGGAGTTGCCGTGAAGGGCGATCGGAGCGTGGTCAATGTGCCAAAACGGGTCAATCAGCCAGAGTGGGAGATCGGAGCGTGGTCGGTGTTCCAAAACGGGTCAAGAAGCCGGAGACAATCGGGAAGTCAGGGACAGACGAGCAAGATACAGGTGAGGGCGGGACAGACAGGAGCCAGAGTCAAATAGTGCTTGACTTGCGTATCCGGAGGTTTGCTGACAGACTGATAAGGAGTGAACGGAGTACGGAGTTTAAATTGGAGGAGAACCACTTAGGCAACAAGCAGCAGCTGGTGCCAAACAAGCCGGCACAGATGAGGGCAATGAGTAATCATGACAATAAAAGCATATTCACGGAGGACATTCTCAATCATGAGTTGCGCTGAAAATCTTAAATACTTCCATGTCCCTTTTCTGGTGGAGAAATAATTCAGCATTGAATAAAAGTTCAATGACGTGTGCGTTTGCATCATACAATTTGTACCCTGAACATATTTCAGAACTGCGTACCGGTTACTCGTCCATTTGAGACAGCAAAACACTTCAGTGCAAATTGCATCCAGCAGTATATTGCACTCATGCAGGTTTCAAGGTTCTTGGCAGACCACAAACAAAAAGCATCTGCCGCGCCAGCTTGAATAATAATTTTGACGGATTCGATGTAAGAGTTCTGTTGCGAAATAATGCCGACGTTGCATAGAAGGTTGAGCACGCTAGTCAGGATGTCATTAACACAATCAGGTTGGAAGGAAAAGGCAAACTCAGCTCATGGCTGTATAGAAAATATTTAGATTTATTACAGACGTAAACTATTACCGTAAAATCCCGACTATAGAGCGCACCTGATTATAAGCCGCACCCACCACATTTTAAGGGGATAACCGCTTTTGTACGTACACAAGCCGCACCTGTATATAAGCCGTATGCGCCCACATTGAAACATGTAACACAATCACAAAATTAAACCAAACCCCACTTTGAGTCCCGCGATTTTAACTGAACATTAAGCACACAGTTTAAAAACCACTGTCGGCAAAATAAAAAAAAAATGATACCGGTAGTTAAGATTTGATGCAGACCTGCACAGTCCGGGTCCCGTTAAAAGTAATCCAAAGAAAAAAAGTGTATATTTCCAAAGGTAAGGGTGGGAAAAATATATATCCACCTTTGTCTGCTGTGTCAACAAACACTCACCTTTACCGGTCCCCACCTCCCGTCATCCCCCGCGTCTGTTACGCCCCTTCTTTTTAATTGGTCAGTGCAAGACTTATCAGAATAAGTGTCCAAATTAAATACAAATAAATACATTACAAAAATATACAGTTGCAAATACATATTATAGATGGTTACACATATTTACAAAGAAAGACGGTACACCGAGAGAGTTTTCAAAGCTTTAATAACAATATTATAACTTTCATCCCAAACCGTGCCTGTGAAGAGTAACAAAACGCTACTAACAAGACGCACGCAATACGGTCAAAGTGTCTGTTAAAAAAACATTCCGTACATATTGAAATCACGGTAAAACGTTTACATCTTCCTCCCTATAACTGTCGTCATCAAAGTTGTCCTCCTTTAGAATGGGAAAGAGACTTTGTCATATAAACGTAGTCCAACGCTCCCTTATCCAAAAACACGCTAGCAACACGCTCGCAAGGTAAAGTTTGCGTGCAGTAGCTCTGTTTCCTTCTTTATCCGACTGTTCGATTGCGTTTATCCTGTAAGCTGCGTAATGTGCCTTGAACTCGAGCGCCGCTGGCGGCTGTTAGAAAAATTACATAAATTGGCCGCATCACTGAATAAGCCGCAGGGTTGAACATTTGGGAAAAAAGTAGCGGCTTATAGTCCGGAATTTACGGTACTATGTGCACAAAATTATCAAGATTCTTTGACCATAAAATTGTACACAGCTATCTTATTTGTTCTATTTAGTTTGGGATTTCCTTGGCCCTGAATCTCACAGGCCTAGATCAAGCCCAATTATGAACAGCAACCAAACATAATATAGGATCAAACTAAGCTAGCCGTTTCTAAAACTGAAGAATTTATGTTCATATATAAGACCTTCACACAAATACTTTACTTGGTGAAAAAAGCCTGATAGTTTGCCTGACGTGTATTAAATCTTGCACGGACATTTATTGAAATGAACCCATCGATTAAATGTTTATGACACTGATTAAATGGCGGTGCAAGTTAGTTGAATAAATAAATTTTGATCTGCCCCACAGACAGAGAATGATCCTCACTGCATGCCAATGCACTCATGGATGATCCTCTTGGCCACAAATTTAAACAGCATCATCTGGAAATGACTGAATGCTTTTACATTGCCATCTGTTCGGAAATAACACGAATGGTTACTATACATCGTACTAAAAAGACTGATTACCTCAATCTATGTTCAATCTGCCTACTGCTTGGCTAGCATTTTCCACTTCTGGCTCAGTCGAGTTATCTTCCCACTGAATGGATGAATGGATGAATGTGGAATGCATCTAAATGAGAGTAGCAAATTTAAATAAATCCCAATGATACGCAATCCCAATGATACGTTTATAGTTAAGTAGACACTCACAATAAGGAGAGACAATATCAATGGACTTTGAGGTTGCATAGAGAACAGGAGAGGAAGCTGTTAGGAATTCCAAATGTGTTCCATCTAAATGTCGTCAAAAACTTCTCTGAATGTTGACAAATGTAATATCAACCGGAGTGATTCAGTCAAAAATGTAGGTGTCACATTTGACAACAATCTGTCTTTCCATACACACATTACGAATATTACTAGAATAGCTTTTTTCCATCTTCGCAACATTGCTAAAATTTGCCCTTTGCTGTCCCAGTCTGATGCGGGGATTAGAATTCATGCGTTTGTTACCTCCCGGCTCGATTTCTGTAGTGCGCTACTCTTCGGTCTCCCGAAATCCAAAATCAAGAGCCTGCAGCTGATACAAAGTGCTGCAGCGATAATTTTAACTAAGACAAGAAAGTTTGATCACATTACCCGGATTTTACATTTTACATTTCATGTTGACAATATCTGTGTATTGTTTGTTATTGCAACATCTATTGCATCCTGGTCATCCAGGAAGGGGGGATTACCACATGTGTGGTCCCTTCTCAATGGTTTTTCATTTTCCTCATGTTGAGGTTTTTGAGTTTTCCCTTGCCCTCTTATAGGTTTTAGATCAAGGGATTGTGTCATAATAGTCTGTTGATTGCAATAATCTGTGGTCTGTGCAGCACTTTGATACTTTTTGTGAATAAGGGCTATACTAACAAAAATGACTTGACTAAAAGCCCTTCCCTGACCTCTTTCTTGAATCAAATGTTCCCATTTTATTACCTTTATTTGTTTCCTAATGTATTTTAAATTTAAAAAATGTCTACTCACAATCCTTGATTAATAACATATTTTTGATGAAATAATAAATAACTTTGAGTGAGCAAACTGTTCAAGGGAACTTTTTGGAGGAAAACGGCGCGACACAAATTGTGTCAAGTATCAAACATGTTTGATATTTTTGGCGCCTGGTCAACAAATTTCTCAAGTGTGCGGGGAACAGAAGAAAACGACGAGCTGCTCTTTTCCATAACGCATGCACCCTAGAAACAAACGGCTGCGGTTACGTCTGAAAACATTTATATTGCCTGCCTAGAGCATAAATTATTCATATACTATGAAACAGGGGCAAAACGTGAGGTTTGACATTCAATACTTGCTACGTAACCATGATGTTTAAAGTTTTTTACCCACAAATCCTATCTTAAATTGTACATATCCGAAATGAACAGTAAGTTGAGTTTATCATCAAAAACGCCGCAGTTCTATTTGCATAACATGGGAGTCATTGTCAAATCACTGGAGTTTCTTTTCATCCTTGAGGAAATGTGACCAGAACATTTGTAGTACCGTAGTAACCACCAATAATTATAACAAAAAAGACAAATGTGTTGCAATCTGGCACTATTTTCCACAATATGGTTGCTCTTGCGCTGCTACCTAGAAATTTAGGCCTCAAATTTTACGCAGCACAGCCCTTATTTGTGTTTGTTTGGTGCAGAGTTAATATAGTTTCGTTTTTGTAATTGCTAACTTACTCTTAGGTAGTCACTATCTTGAATGTTGATACGATCTAAAAACACTTGACGTAAACAATTTGGCCTAGGGCGTCAACGCCAAATTCCCTATGCGGTTTTGCAACAGGTGTGTTCTGGGCTTGAGATTCCCGTTCACTCCATGTTTGCCAAGTTTAGGCTACACTCGGTAGAAACGCAACACTAACCTCACATTATTAACTCATTTAATGTGAAGTTATATACTATTGATAATGAAATGCGAGTCGATACCGCAAATTAAAGGCCAAAAGATATAAATACGTTTTCAGAAACATTGTCCCAGAATGTCAAAAGGTATAAATATGCTTTTTTTGTTTTATTTTAAAACACTATCACAAAGGCTCAGGCGCTGCTTCTCAGCCAGTATGAAGCCTCTGGCAATGATTAAAGTATGATGAATCACAGCTAGATGGCAGAGCTGACTTAGATCAGATCTTTGTCTCTACAGCAATGTATCCCAACCTTCTACTTATTCGGGGTATAAGGCGGCCCATATGGCGAGTACGTGCAGCAAAGCAGTGTAGTGAGAAAAGTGAAGTCAAAAGTACAAAGAGTAAACATTTCAATGCTTTATTCTTTCTAAAAAAGATGACAAAGTAGTCGGGGCAGAATGGGATGACGTTTTGTGCGTGTCCATGGTCGCCATGGTGATCACAAATTATGTGATCACTTCACTGGCAAAATCGGGCACTGAAAAGTTCATGCATCAATTCACCGTTCTTGCAATAAAATGTTGTCATGCAGGCAAATTTCCCTTGTGTTCATGGAAAGCGTTGTTTACATATTGGAGGGAATCAAAAATGCAAAAAAAAAAAAAGCGAAAGCTCTGCTTGAAAGGCATCCTTTCAAAAAACTTTCATAAGTTTTCTTTTTTTCAAGAAACGTAGCAATGTTCAACTGTTGTTTAGTAAACAATGGAAAGGGTTAAAAACACTTTTTTTCTGATGAACAATGAGGGTTCAAGCTTTCTTCTGATATGTCCTATGCCTATGGCTACAGAACTGAATTTTCCATAGGGCTTCAAAAATGAGTCAAATTGGCAAATATTGTCTGGCACCAGGACTGAATGAGTTAGCAAACAATGAATGTGAGACCACAAAACAATACTTCCTACAGTCCTTTGTGGCTAATTTACACAATCTTACATGTATTCAACACCCACGTTGGGCTTTCCTTCTTTGGACATATTGAAACTGCCTTTGACACAGCTGAACAACTGCAACGAAAAAATAAGCAACATTTATTTAATGATAAAATTCAGCTGCAAACACGAAATAGAGTGATGATTGTTGTGACTCAGAGGTCACCGTAGATCACTTTGCTCGGTGCTAATCTTATCCGCCTACGGAACCTGCGCTCGCGCTAACATTTCTGCGTGAGGCGGGAGCTAACACATGAGGCAAAATTAAGATGATCGAAACAAATGCGGGAACAATCATTTGCATAATTACTGTATCCATCAGGCAGCTCCACAGCAACGAGAAGAGAGCAAATCCATTCCTTAGTTTGACTCACACACTATTAGGGTAAGTGTAGAGGAGGGTTGTTTGCCGAACAAAACCAATTTTATATTGAGCTTTCTGAGAGGGGAAGCAGGAACTGAGGCAGCGGTGCTTAAAAAAGGAAGGGCATTTTTTTTAAATGCACGTTTATATGATAATTTAATTTTGTTTTTTATTTAAATCGTTTTTTCTTCACAATGAATACAGGTTTTTTCTTTTACCACCAGGAGGCACTAAATCATAAACTATGTCCCTATAAGACGAAAACATTACTTAGAGTTGTTAAAAAAGGATAATTAATTTGAAGTTCATACTGTGTGTTATTTACATTCAGGTTCATTCTAAAAAGTGAAAAAGTAAAAGCATCCAGTACTAGGAAAAACACGCACACACAAAACTAACCACAAATAAAGGCAGGATAAAAAATGATTTCCATCCTTCCTCAACTGAATTGCATTCATGTCCAATCATGTTACTTCTTCTAATTCTGTTCCCAAGGTGATGAACGGTGAAAAAACATCAACCTTCATGGCCGTTTCTACGGTTACCAGGAGATGACTAACATTGAACAACAGGTGTCCTTTCTCGAGTAACTCTGCACAACCATTCTCAAACACGCTCACAAACTAACTGCATTTTTTTGGTCTGCGATAGGGACAGAACAAATCACAAAGGATATTCTGGTTAGAACCGCTAAACTCGTCTCATCAAATGTTACTAAACATGTGCTTGAGGAGTGGGACTGTGCGAGCCAGAGTCAGGTAAAGCAACAGATGGACAGGAGACACAATCCACAACAATTGATGGTAGAGGCCGGACTAGGCCTAAGATTGGGCCTAAAATTCAGCCCGACCAGACCTGAGTCGCGAGGTAAAAACGAAGCTTTACTTCGGCTAAGTCCCTCAACTCTATTGTGCACTGCAAGTACAGCGCAAAAGTGATCAGTTCGGCGCCGAAGTGCGCATTTCTATGACGTGCAGAGAACGAAAGTGAAGGTGAAACCGAATGAAATGACAGTGAAAAAAATTAAATAATTCTGCAAGATGCAAATAGTGAAATATTTCTCCAAAAAGAAGAACGTTTGTAAAGTTTGTAAGCTGTAGGAGACACAATCCACTGACGAGAGGGAGGTGGAAGGAAGAAGCGGCGCGTATTTTATCCCACAGAGAAATGAAATGATCTGCATTTATATAGCGCTTTTCAAGTCAATGACTTCCCAAAGCACTTCACAATGTGCTCCACATTTCCCAATAGCGGCCTTGCAGCCATGTAAGGCGCTAACCTGCTTATTGGGGGTATTAGGGGTTCAGTGTCTTAACCAAGGACACTTCGACATGTAACACGGACGAGCCGGGATTCGAACTGGGATACCTTGATCCCAAGACGAGCGCTCTACCTCCTGAGCTACTGCCACCCCAGAGGATGAACATTTCTTTGGATTTAGTGATTTGGAGTTAAACTGAGAGCGCAAAGAAATGCTGATCACCAGCAGGTTCTCTGTGAATTGTTATCACGTCTGGGAATCGCTTGAGGCAGCATCGAAAGGGAAAGTTAGCAGCTAGGCTAAAAACTCGTAAACCACTATCACCAACGCCTGATCATTTGCCCATAAAATAGAAGACTTGGAGATACTTCTCTTGGAAAACCGCTACATTTGTGACTCTTGTATTTTAATCATGGCACAGACCTTGCAGAAGTCGCAGTTACCTGATGCTAGCAGGCAGCTAGGCAGCTAGCCACCTGCTTTCTAAATCGCTTTCCTTCACTGAGAGGAGAAGCCTTCCAATGTCGTTGAACTTTTGCATGATCACAATAAAGACCATTTTCAATTCTGTTTTTATTTGTAGATCTATAGTTGTTCTTTTATTACAGTCGTATACTCTGAGTAGGTAATAATGTCATCTCAAGGTAAGTTTGCATGTCACTGTTTAAGTTCTCCCCCCCATAAAATAGCACATAAAGTGACTTTAAAAAAAATAAATCAAAAATCGCATTAAAATTGCTGGACTGATCTGCTTTTGTCACCTAGAAGATTTAATTAAAAGAAAGGGCTCGGGGAGTGCTTATTGAAAGAATTGGTAATTCATTTCTGATAGTTAAGCTCTCCCTTTTTCTCCTTCAAAATCCTTAGATGTCTTCTCTCCTTATTTTGAGTGTATATTAAACTATGAAGTGATCATTAATTTTTAATCAAGAATTAGGGTTGGGTGTTATAGACCCTTTCATTTGTTTGTAAACATTGTGATATATCCGGTGGCTTAGCCTCAAGGCAAAAAAATACTTGCGCTGGCCGGAAGACGGATGAAAATAAAGCTGTCGTTGCTGCTAGCTGCCGTAATATTGTGTGTTTCTGTGCCAGAATGGGAGAAAAATGTTAAGTGATTGTAAATTAACGTTTTACAGGATTCCAGCGAACACTCCTGATGAAAGAAAGCAAAAAGAACTGTGCATGAAAGCGAAAAGATTGAACCAAGGAACTCATCAAAAAGGCTCGGGTTCACAGCGCACAATTCATATTAGGCGAGCGAAATTAAACGTTTATGTTTCTTTTGCTATCCAGTCCATTACTTGCTTTATTTGCAAAATATCTTGTTATTCTCTTAGGTTAAGCTAACTATTAGCATGTAGCCCAAATGCCAACGGAAGCATTGTAAATACTGCGTGGGTCCCACACATTGCCAAAAATCGTTGAGCACACAATCCATGGCAATTAACTATTCATGTATTTGTTGTTTGTATTTAGGAAAAGCATCTCTTGTTGGGTTTCACGCTAACAGTTAGCTGAAGCTAGGAAAATAATGAAATAAAAATGAAATGATCTGCATTTATAAAGCCCTTTTCAAGTCATTGACTTCCCAAAGTGCTCCACATTTCCCAATAGCGGCCTTGGGGGTATCAGGGGTTCAGTGTCCTACCCAAGGACACTTCGACGGACGAGCCAGGATTCGAACTGGGATCCCTTGATCCCAAGACGAGCGCTCTACCTCCTGAGCTACTGCCGCCCCACCTCCTGAGATACTTTGCTGATACAATAAGTAATATAGACTCGATAGCAACAATCAGTAACGGTGATTCCCCTTACCTCATATGAAGTGCGGACCGCAAACCCAATCATTTTTGATGAGTGCGTCGGTCCAATCTTTTACTTTAATGCATTTACCAGAACTCTGTTCTTTATCCTTTGATCAGGAGTGTCTGTTGGAATCCTGTAAAACTTCAGTTTACGATCACTAATTTTTTTTTAACCGATTCTGACACACAAACACACAACATGACATTTTAACACCAAACTAGCAGAAAGAAATGATTGGTTTATTTGGTGTGTTGACCAGTGCAGAGTATTATTTGGCCTCCAGCTTCGACTGTGACGTGAGCCTATGAAAGGGTCCATACACATGTGTGCACTATGCTAGTCACATCTTAATATAAAACCCAGACACGATTTAAGCGATATGCATTGTGATAACATCCAGACAATTGGACTTATTGGCCCAGCATTCAATTGATTAATAAATACAGACTATGGTTCATTTTACACAAAGATAAAAGCACATCACCATGATAATGAAAGTTGCAGGAAATTGTGGAGACGAGATCAGCATAATCGGTACCAACAAAAACCTGCAAGACAGCACTCGCCACCAAAGACACGCTGCATCACTTGGAAGAGAACCGAAACGTCTTCCATATGCTTGGATCGGCAAACTCAAAATGGAGAGATGGGGAGGTCAAATAGCGGCCGGCGTTTGGAGGCGAGGTCAACCGAGCTGGGGCGAGCTGATGGAAATTTTATGAGAGAGGGCCGAAGACGACCAAAGTGCTGTCCGCGTCCCCGGATGATAAAAATCCTGCATATTAGCTAAAGCACATGTGCAAGTACGAATATCGAATGCTGGAATCAATACCATTTGATTTCAGTGAATCGGGTGTAAAATGTGAAAGATGTGGCGTGGTGAACATGTGGTAAAATACCGTAAATTCAGGACTACAAGGTGTTTATGCAGTGCGCACATAACGCAAAATGGCAAAAACTATTTTTTAAATATTTTATGATGAAATATGCCACAAAGGGACACAAGTGACAAGAGTGGCATCAAAAACAACAATTTTCTTACTTGTAATACTATTTTTAATTTGTTTTTTGTTTAAAACACACAATGGGCCATATGTGGAACATAGGCCATAGTTTGCCTACTCCTGATTTAGAATCATAAAAAAACAATTGACAGCGCAAAGGTGTTTGCCTAATTAGAATGTTATGCGTCGGATAGTGTGGGAAGAAAGAACGATTGCACAGTTCCAGTCATTGCTTTTGCTTCTTCTTGATGTTAATGGCGTGCCTACTCAACATCCTCATTTGTTGTCCCTTTGCAAAATTTCTCATTTTTCCTCAAGCTGATATATATTTTTTTGTTGATGTTTTGCTTTTGTCCTCGTGCAAGTTTGGGATGAGGGGATTTTGTAAATACCATAACTGTAGGCCTTTTTAGCCCTTTGAGACTCTCTGGTGATTAAGTGGCTATACAAATAAATGTGACTTGACTTGAATACGAAAACAAAGCAAAAACAATCAAGTAATTGTAGTATATTTCTCTTTTACTGACTTCTCACAATTCCACTTAGGTGATCCTTAGAAGAATGGCTTTCATTGAGATACTCAAACAGATGTTTGAACGTGTTAGGGAAACGGCAATTTGATATATTTAGCATTTACGCTTCATTTAATTGCCCCGGGCAATTAAGCAGCAAAATGAACCTCATCATATGTCATTTGCCTTCCACCAAAACAGCTGCAGCTCCCCATGAACCTCCAAGCAAGGGGAGGGCAGAGACGCTTAAAGGGACATTGTGGATTATTTAGCGCCTCATAGTGGTAAAGAGTATAGGAGTTTTAATGAGAGTATAGTTATTTGTGTGAGTTAGTATAAAAGTGTGTATATGGGTATACTAATGTGTATTAGAGAGTATAGTATTGTGTATAAGAGAGTATAGTAGTGTTTGTTCATGTGTGCGACTGTCTGTGTGAAAGTATATATGTACATGTGTGAGAGAGTGTGAGAGTAAGTATGATTTACTTCTTAAACGCCCTTTTATAGGAAACTGTTCACAGGCTTACAAGGTGGGGAAGAGTTTTTTCTGAAAAAATGTCACAAAATACTGCAAACAGGGATACTGACGTATTTACCTTCAGTGCTGACGGCGCTGGGCAGGGAGAAGTGAGCACATGCGCCGTGTGAATAGCTTCGCCCAACCAAACAAATTTCTCTGTGTGCTCTGCTAGTAATTTGGGGTGTTTAAAGTTTGTTCTGTGGATTTTAATTATAAAGTGTCTCAACACATAGTATAGATTTTTTAACGAGCTGACAAATAAACGATTCCTTAGCGACCATCAGCCAAACTGGTGTTTGTTGGTGTGAAACTTTGACTGTAAACTGTAGATGGGACTGTGCCCTTTATATACCGTACCGAATTATTCATGTGACTGGTGTCATGTTACTTATGCACGCACTGACTCTGTGTGAATCAAAATTGAATGCAAGAGAAGTACGCATGTTTAAAGTTATATCTCTGACCCATACGACCCCCTGAAAAGGGCCATAACTAGCTTGCGAGCCATAGGTTTCAGGTCCCGGCGGTAATAGGTTTTACATGGTATCTGAGGAGATTGGCTGGGAGGTAAAGGCAAGGCTATGTCTTTCACTCAGGGACGATATTGACTTTTTAATTCAAATCATCAAACTTGGGCAGAGAGGCAAAGGCAATGTCACATGCAGACAAAACGGGCATTTATTTTATTTTTTATTTTTTTCAAAACGATTTCAGAATGTCACAGCAATGTGACATCTAAATCTCTCAATGGCCTTCCCTTTTGATTCGATTAGGAGAATTGAGTCAGTCGCTCAGTCTGTCTCGCACAACGTTGGCCTCGTCTGCTGATTTGCAGACTTCAGAAAAAAAAATAACGGCTGTCGCAGTCGATTGTGACTCAAATGATGGGAATCATTTGTCTGAAAGGAATGACCCATGAAAAATTGGCTCTAAAAATCTTGATATCTTAATCAAGGTACTGTCCTAAAATGTCAGTTACCGGTACGTTTGACTGCTCAATGGTAGTAAGTAAGCCCTTTGGTTTGTTTTGAAAGGTGATATTTACAGTACCTTACAGAAGTATTGGCCTCTTAAACTTTTTTTCATGTTGCCGCATTTCAGGCTTCAAACTTAAAGCTAAGTATCAACATGTGAGACACAATGGTGAAATGGAACCAAATAATTTCAACACGCTATATTATATTTACAGGGCAAAAACTAAAAAGCAGTTTTTTAAAAAATATTCCCCCCCTGTATTTTTAGCTCAGCCAACTGACTCCAAAAGTTAACATGACTTATGAATGATCCAATCTCAACCTAAATGACTAACAATGACAAACATAGTGAACCTCTATGTCATTAGGACTCAGTTTATAAGCACCAGCTCTGTGATGGAGACCTAGGAGAACAGTCATCGTTATTAGAGACCAAAGAATTCACCACGCAGTTCTAGGATAAAGTTGTGGAAAAGGTCAAAGCAGGAATGGTGTACAAGGATATTTTGCAACATTTACACATCTCCCAGAGCACTGTCTGAGCAATGATATTGAAATGAGAGCAAAAAGCATTACAAATCTACCAGGACTTGGCAATCCCTCTAAACTTCTGACCCAAACAAGGAGAAAAATTATCAGAGAAGCAACCAAGAGGAAAAAAACAGTCCTTTCTGTTTAGATCTTGCAAAAAGTCACATGGGTGACACGAAAAAGTGGAACATGGTGCCCTGGTCAAATGAGACCAAAATTAAACCTATTGGGCTGAACACAAAACGTTACATTTGACATAAGAGTAATACTGCACATCAACCTGAAAACTTCATTCCCACTGTCGAACATGGTGGTGACAGCATCATGCTCTGGGGCTGCTTTTCTTCAAAAAGGACTGGGAAAATCTTTGGAGTTGATGGAAAGATGAGTCCAATACAGGGTGATTTTGGCACATCTTTTAGGAGTCTGCAAGAGACTCATCTAACAAAAGTACGACCCCAAACATAATGCAAAATCAACAATGGAATGGTTTAACAATATAAAGGTGTTATAATGGCCAAGCCAAAATCCAGACTTCAATCCTACAGAGTATTTATGGTAAGATATGCTGAGCACAAATGATCACAGTCAAACCTTAAGGACCTTGAGCTGTTTTGTAAAGCCAACTGGGGCAAATATTTCTGTTTTAAGATGTGCAAAACCTAAAAATACAATTAAAAAGATTTGTGGCTGTGGTCGCAGGAAAAGGCCATTGTAAAAAGAGAGGGTTAACTCAAAGGGGTCAATATTTTTGAAAATTCTCCTTTTCAATTTTTTATCAGTAAGCATAATAAATTTGGTTTCTTCTCACGATTGTGTTGGTGATTCTAGGAAAAAGAAAAAAAACTTTTTTTTCTTAAATCTGTAAGTCTCAAGCCTAAAATATGGCAATATGGCAAAAAGTTCTTGGGAAGCTAATACTTTTGCAAGGCAACATAAATCAATAAATCCACTTCATGTGTGTGCTGGGTTTGGTATTTTTATTCGCATGCCTCCACAAGCTGCCCGCCTCTGTGTTTCCATGGTAATAACTGAGCCAAATTGTCGGGTTCAACCAGGAAGGAGGACTAAGTGATGGAGTGCCTCGATGTGTGTGCACACACATGCTCGTGTTGGTGTTCATTGCTTCATCTTGGCGCGCGTATGCGAATGGAAAGGCCCGTTTATTCTGGTTGTAAAGGCTAATCGAATAATACCCTCCAACGTAACCTCCGTCTCTAAAGCCTCGGTATAAATTGAAGAATTTCTTTGCTTATTACATTTCCTTGAAATGATCAACCAATTCTTATGAGTTTCTTAAACACCTTGGCTATGAGCTTTGTTGTAATTTTTGTATTTTTCTCTTCTTTTAATGCAGGGGTGGGGAACTATTTGGAGTCGTTTACCGCATTGGGGTAAAGAACTTGGCCAGAAGGCCGATCCTGGTAATCTATTTAATTCGTATTTATTTATGAATGACCATACAGGTCATATGTCTTTGATATTAGTTTCATCACATTGGTTTTTAAATGCTGACAATTAAATCAAAATCCTATATTAGGTCCTTGTTTTAACCACTAAATTTGACATTTAGTTTTGTAGTAGAAGTTGTATTTCCTTTAGTATTTTTGGAGTATTTCTGCAGTCAGATTTTTGTATTATTGCTGAAGTTTAATTTTTGTAGTATTTTTGCTGTAGTATTTCCATAAGAGAATTTTTGTAGTATTTCTGTAGTATTTTTGTGGTATTTCCATTGTACAATTTTATATTATATATGCAGTATTTTTTGTACTATTACTGTAATTGTATTTAGGAAGTATTTCTGTTTTAAAATTTCTTTAGTGGTATTTTTTTTACCATTTTTGTCGTAATATTCACTAGTATTTTGTATTACTTTAGTGGTATTTTTGTCGTGTTTATGTAGAAAACACGTATTTGTTTTTCAAAAGTCCAAAACTAGTTCTGTCTTTTTTTTGTAAATTTCTCACCTTTCAATGTGGGTAGATGCAGCTTATGTGTGTACAAAATGGTTTAGGGCAATACCATACAAACTAATGTCAGCTGCTTTTAATCACGAGGTGAGAAGAAATACAATTGCAAAGCAAAACCACCAAAGAGCTGTGTTGGTGTCATTTTTTAAGCAGACTTGTTGAGAAAGATGGCAACACATTCAAGCATTCACCCAAAATGCAAGTACTTTTCAATTCTTGAATACATTAAAATTCAAGCATTTTCAAGGATTTCAAGCACCTGTCCGAAACTTGTAGTTATTCAAATCAATAGTTTTATTTTCATGATAGACGTTTTTTTACCACTATGAGGTGCTGAATAATACTCGATGTGCCTTTAAGACTCTATCTCATGTTTATGCCTATTATCGTAAACTAAATTCACTACGTTATTTTCAATGACAATTAAGGCAGTCCTATTCTATTTTTTTGTGCAAGTGATTCCATATTATTACAGCTTTTCTTTTTTTTGTATTGCAATTCTAAGAGGAAATTGCATATGAGAATGGAAGCGTCAGTCCAAAATAGTGCTGTGGAGAGGTGTGAGCATTAGGGATCGACCGATATAGGGTTTTCAGGGCCAATCCCGAGACCAATTATTAGTATTAAGAGGAGGCTGATAACCAATATTGGAGCCAATATTCATTTGCTGCAAAAACTTTGAATTTGGCATGGGAAATTTTGATAATGGAAAAGGAAACAAAGAATATTTGTTATACATTTTAAAAAAAGTAAAACTTCTCTCAAACTCTCCAGAAACTTTTACAGTGAATAAATTAGAATTTCAAAACAACTAACATAACTAATCTTTCAGTTAAATCAAAAACTGACAGTGCAGTATATAAAATTAGGCTTAGCAGCAACTCGTATACAAGTAAAGAAAAACGTAAACAGCCCTGTTAATATCATTACATTAAATAAATAAAAAAATCAATGCAACCAACATGACTTTGATGAACTTAAAACAAAAAGTGTATCGAAATTTAGACGGAGCTCACAAATTGAAAAGTATAAGCACTCCTATTTTAAAGCCAGATTGATGAACTAATATTATGGTAACAGCAAATAACTCACCTTCCACTTTTGCGTGTTTTTATGCTTTCTTTCAATCAAGAACTTAATTAACAAACTAATATTATGATGAGAGCTAATATATCAGTCTCCACATGAACGTGCTTCCACTAAAGAAGTTAACTACACTTTTTACGCTATCTCTTCACGCACATGCTTTTCTACCAGCGCACGGACTTTTTAAACTCTCACTATTGTCAGCAGGTTGATTCCGGCTTGGAATGTTTGGAGTCTGGAAACATTTTGCCTAAGTGGCTCCACCTCTTATTAGTTAGCTAATCACAAAACGCAGGGTGGGTAGCGACGAGAGAGGAAGAGGGAGGGGGGCGCGAGTAAGAGCCAAGGGGAGAGAGGCATAGCTGCATCTGAGCCTAAATAATTGTACCAGTGAATAAATAAAAGGCCCAAATATCTGTGCTAATAATTGGCCCGCCCGATAATTGGCCTGCCGGATCATTGGTCAACCTCTAGTGTGCATATTTAAAGATTCCAGGCAGGAGTACACCTTTTTTATACTTTTCATTTAGAGAAATGAACCACAAGTTCTCTTTTTGGACCCCCACGAAACGCAAGCTGATTACTGCAAGTTCGTGA
This sequence comes from Urocampus carinirostris, assembly GCF_059441175.1. Taxonomy (NCBI): domain Eukaryota; kingdom Metazoa; phylum Chordata; class Actinopteri; order Syngnathiformes; family Syngnathidae; genus Urocampus; species Urocampus carinirostris. The sequence goes on along the minus strand of NC_142358.1, from coordinate 19,941,444 downwards.
ATTAATTGATAATAATTGAGTGGACAGGGATTTTGCGCAAAGTACCAAAATCCAAGTAGGTGGCCTAAAAAGATCAATATCGGACGCGTTGAGCTGAGTGAAGATCCAAATGTTTGTGACGCTCAGGAGCACAGTGCCCGGATTTGTCACCGTTCGTTTACTATTAAGGCTTGAAAATAGATTCAATTGACTTGAGTGTGTGTGTATACCGTGCAGCTGTGATTAAATCATGCATAATTAAAGGTCTGAAAGAGACAGCGTGAGCTGGAGGAAAAGTCGAGGAGGGGAGGGAAGAGAAGAGCGAGCGTAATTGCGCTCTCTGGGGCTGCTCATGCCATTGTTGAAACAAGTCCTCAGCAAACACCTTCATGACTTCAGATGCATTACGGAAAATATTCCACGTCATTGAGTTCATCTTTGATTTCTTTGTTTTGACGTCTTTTTTGGAGTCCAACACCCACTTGAAACAAATCGGACCTACTGCCGGCAATGCAGACAAAACTCTGGCACCCTTTCCGGAACCCCATACTACCCGAGCACCCTCCACAAGGCTCCCTGAGAAACACTGATGAATGCCTTCTCCATGTCTAAAAAACACATGTAGACCGGATGGGCAAACTCCCATGCAGCCTCAAGGACCTTGCAGAGGGTGTACTGCTGGTCCAGTGCTCCACTGCCCGGATGAAAACCACACTGCTCCTCTTGACTCTACCGCCTGGACAAAAACCATACTGCTCCTCTTGAATCCGAGATTTGACTTACTGATGGATGGGTCTTCAGGGCACCACTGTTGAGTCCCTGGCCTGTTCTTGGGTCTTAGTAAAGATGGCACCAGTCCATTCCCTAATGTTGTCGGCCTCCTCTACTCATGCCCCCTTGGACTGTGCTCTAGAGAATTGTCTTGGTCAGTCCTGACGATCTTGTGACTTGACCATACCACCAAGTTTCAGTCCGGGCACAGTTGACAACAGTTCTTTGTAGGGTCCAATGCGCCCTCTCATGGTTGCGCTCCTTTTTGTTTGAGACATGGGCTGAGTAGCTGATGCCTAGTTTCCTGTAACATGCATCTCCAAGGCCTGGAATATATTTTCCGTTTTTTTCTGTGAGAGTCTATGTCTTGCAAACGTAGAGGAAGATGGAAGTATATTGCTTTTGAGTCAGTAAAGTTCCCGACCCCTGTTTTAGCGGTTTGTAGTTGCATTTTGTCTTCCCTTGAAGTATCTCCATCAGCTTGTCTTCTACATCTCACTTACTAGATGTGAGCCCACCAGTAGAAGCGCATTAACAAAATGTCAGTCAAGGCAGCATCAAAAGTGGGAAGCGTTTTCGTGTAGATCCCCACACGTCAGCGCCTCATTTGAGTAACTTGCGTCACAATGCTGCATGGCACTGTCTAATGTTGGCAGTATGTCCTCTAGCGTCAGTGGCTCTCGTTCTCGCATTTCCTCTCTTTGAATGGCTTCCTGATTGTGAGGATTTTGCTTTTCGCTAATGCATATTTTCTTGTTACACAACAGCAAAATGAGCATTTCTATTTTCTGTGTTTTGATAGTGCTGACTACACAAATGCCCAAACCGTATAATTCCCTGTTTTTTTATAACAGGACTTCTTCAAAGTATTCATTGCCTTCAAAATCGGGTCATATTTATTAATTTTACTGTAAGACAGTATTTATATAGCATCACATTTGAATTATACAGAGCTACATATATTATCAATGAATTGAAAATTATATTTTTGCACGGATTTGATAATTTTCCTTGTGTTCTGTAGGTAATTTATTTGTTTCTTGTTGAATTAATCTTTGAACATTAACCCTCAGTCGATTCTCTCCTCAAATCTCTGGTTCGTGTCAAGTCAAGTCAAGTCATGTTTTTTGTATAGCCCTTAATCACAAAGAGTCTCAAAGGGCTGCACAGACCACAGATTATTGCAAACCACAGACTATTATGAAACCATCCCCTGATCTAAAACCTTCATGAGGGCAAATAATACACAGATATTGTCAAAATAAAATATAGGTTATTCATATTCTATAGAATAGAAGTGTGTTTTAAGCTTAGATTTAAACATTTCCACTGAGGTTGCAGATCGAATCTCAGGGGGAAGAGCATCCCACAGCACCGGGGCCCGAATGGAGAACGCCCTCGAACCTGCAGATCTCTTCTTGGCTCTTGGGATCAATAGTAGTCAAAAGCTTTTTAATTGTCTTATATGAAAATATAAATATGTTTTGAATATACTATATTTGAGAAGTGTCTATTTTCATCAGGTCTTTGCAGGCGATCATTTTTTCGTCAAATTAAATACAAATTGTAGAGTAGTGTCCGATTGCTACTTGGACATAGGGGGTCAGCCACCCCTGGCCAAGTGGCTTGCACATTTGGTTGTCGGATTCCATCCATAAAATTTACACGTGAAACCTAATTATCCCATCCATACATTATATAAAAAAATGAATTTTTCTACTGGAGCTAACGGAATGTATTCTGAAAGAGAATGAGAGAGAAATTAATCAAACTCTTTTCAGATAAAGTATAAACATTTATGGGTACCAATCTGTGAAAAATACTCAATTGAAGTTTTTTACTTGTAATAACACCATTCACAACTACTCACATGCTTTAGTTGGGTGCACATATTATTTGCAAATTTGAAACGATATGCCGCACCAACATACTAGCTCAATATTGTCAACGTTTTTAGTGAACATTTTGAATTAAAAACTGTTTTTTAAAGTTTCGGGCCAACCTCAATGTGTTTCCCAGGTTTGTGTGTGTGTCTGGCTTTTACGTATAAGGCCAGTGAAACTACACTCCTTGAAAAGGTACTTTAAAATACGAAAAATATTTTGTAATAAGAACTCATATGAAAATATTTTGTCCTGATTGAAAACGTCATTTTTTTCATGTACTGTATTTAGATTATGTAAAAACTATAAAAACTTAACAACGACTATTCATCAAATAAATTATATTGAGACCGTTTAAATGCATTGTGGCTCACAGGGCTTTAGTATTACATCCTATAATATCATATGATGTATGATAAGACCCAGCTGTCAGGCTTCATACAATTTTTGATGGTAAATAAGGATGACTCACATGTAGTAATATCAATCAAATCAAACGTAAAACCACTGAAAAGTAGCAACTGGTAAAGAATACCAACTGTTGCATGAAGGAATTGGCCCGATAGGCACCCATCTATGACTTGTTGTTCACGGTGAAATGGAGTCCATTGAAAATGTTATCAAAGCCCTACCTAAAATGGAAAAGTAGCTCCTCTGCCTCTTATTGATGTGTACTAGATATGCTGAAAAAATAAATTGAAGCTCACAAGCTCAGATACGAACGGTCCCCAAGGCCTGAGCCGGAGGTGAAAACTGTGCCTGCTTCAATCGAAGCGGCACACATCTCAAGGATCTCCCTAAGGATGGCTTTTTTGTGGTTAGCTTGGCCCATACAAGGCAGCAAAATGACAGACAAGACATGCAAAGCCCGCATTCTGGTACAACTGGAGCGTTATTGTAATTCGCCTAATTGACCAGAAGTCAGCAATACTTTACAGATGTGCCAAGACCACTTAAGATTCATTTCCCTTACTCCACTCTATGTCATCTTTAGTTTTGCTATTCTCTGCTCTGCCAAACCCCCCAAACCTTGAAATGAGTTATTGGGGTAATGTTTGACTTAGAAAAAATTAGTAGTCTTCTTTTGAATAAGATTTTAACCATACTAGAATCTTTCTAAAGTTTAGAAAATTGTATTATTTTGTTTCAGAAAGCCTTCACAGACCACTTGATTTAATCAACACTTTTACTTACTGAAGGAGTGCATTGTTTGAGGTGTCTTTAAAATAAGATGAATATTAAACATTTTCTCTAATAAGTATGCGTAACAATGCCCAACTAAGTTAAAAAAACTTTTATGCTTTTGTTTCCCACCCCATGTATCATGTCAGGTTTTTTTGGGCGTGGATCCAAGGCGGGGAATCAGGAACCAGGGCAGCGGTTATCCAAATAAGGATGGTATTTATTAACGAAACGATAATATGTCCAAATCAAAAACAAATATAGAAACCGGAAATGGAAAATGCAAGGAACAAAGTAACAAACAAGGGGTCACAAAACTACTAACAAACTGTCTACACAAGAAATCAGAAACAGACAAAAAAAAAAACTGGCAATGGAAATGCAATGAACGAAGTAACTAACAGAAACAAGCGGATATCTTGTTCGTTGTCTGTGCCCAACCTAGGAAACAAAACCAAAATCTGACGTAGCAATGACAGTCAAAATGAAAATGACATGACAACATGAGCTGTCCAAAATAAAGGGTCAGGATATTTAGGGAGAGATGTATGGTGATTGGACACACCAGTTCCCAGTTCCAAAACCGGTCGGCACCCTCTGGGGGAAAGTGGCGTACCAGATCCTAACATATCAGCTTATATCTTACTTTTAGAAGAGCTGTTCAGGGCGGAGCATATTATGTAAGAGGAATGGGAGGACGGGGAGGAGTGGTGGATAGTGGTTTTATTTGTTAGTTGTCATGATTGCCGATTGAGCGCAGCTGCGGCGGCTTAATCGGCGCCAACAGCCCGGACAGCTGATTGGCTGTCACTCTCTATTTAAACCCCCGGCTTCCTCTTGGAAGCCGTCTGATCGTTATGCAAACTGTTGCCTTCAGCTCAGTTAGCCTTTTCGCCTGACTCCGTTTTCCCTGCTTTTTCTGCCTGATCTTTGTTGCTGACTTGTTTCCGGACCTGATTACGCCTCAGGTATTTTGAAACAACGCACGAACAAATAACAAAAAATACACCAGGCTGTTAGCTAGCAAGGTAACATTTGCAGTTGTGTACAGTATAACACAGTATAAAAACAACCGTTTAGAGAAAAATAACATGATTTTCCCAGATAGTTAATTTTTTTAAGGACTACTTAGAAAAACATAGATTGAAGATTGAAGAATACTGTATATCCCAACCGTTAAAAGTTGAGGTGTTACCAGGGTGTTTATTTGTGTGTGTGCGCAAGTATTTATCTTTTTATTCGGTGGCTTGCTCTGACTTTGTCCCAGGGACTTTTTATGTGAGTCATCGCGACACCGGTGCTTTTTCTACCTCCACAGGTTGTCCGCAGAATGAGAACTTTGCAGCTCAACAGGTGCAACAAAGATACAGAGAGAGAGAGAGCGTTAGGGCTTTTAACCGAGCACCGAGATTACTCATACATTTGTCAAAGATCCAGCAAGGCCACATATTCACAAAGCTGTATCAAAGAGGAATCAGGAATAAAATGTTTTAAATTCACCATTTGACATTTCCAAGGTTGCCGCAGTGCTTGTGCCATCGCTGCAAAATTGTCTAACACACACTTTCCTCATGTATAGGCACGGGGTATAACGGGATACATGACATTAAGAGACAAATAAACGCAACTGTATTCTGTTACAGTTTCATAAAAAAAGGTTTGTACAGGTAATCAAATTACACACATATTTAGTAAAAAACAAACAAACAAAAAAAACAATTGCGGTACTTTGCAGAATTTCAACTTTGTTTTACAGTATATTTACATATAGCCCTATATAATGTGCACATAGATTTATTATGTCCATTATAATTTAACTGTAACTGTATCTGTTTTTTCAAAGTAACCCTCCCAACCCTGTCTATATCAATGACTCTCTAGATGTGAATATGTCAAAGCAGGTTTACTGACATTTAAAATAGAGAAGCTAAACAAATACAGACAAAATAGAAATTACAAACAGCACATCTGGTTCAGCATAATGCATGCTATGTGCTGCATAAGCATATAAAAAGAAACTAAATGCACCCAAAACCATATTGGCTAGTCCAGAGTTAGTTCGCGTGTTGCAAAGTCACTGCTACGGCTAATTCCATACTGCTTACTGCATATGTATAAAGTAACTGGGGCTGTAACTACAGATTGTTTTGATAATCAATAAAACGGTAGATTTTTTTGGATTAATTAATAGATCTGTTTTGAAAAAACAACAACATTTTTTTGCTTTCCATCCTCTTTATTCAACTACTGAAGTTTTGGGCGGATAGATGAATATAGCACAAAATGACAGAATTTTATATATTATAGAACAAGAAAAATATTAAGTATTTTTCAAATCGTATAACAATAGAGGAAAATAAAAATCAATGCTATACACCAAATATGTAAGACACAAGGTAGGCAACATCGGGAGAAAATGAGAGTACTTGGTCGGATCAAGAGGACCTTGTTAATCAAAATATGGTCACATGCGCCCGCAAAATCAGATGCCATTAGATCAGTTTTTCAAAAAACTCGACGAAAAAAGGTAAATGAATATTTGTATTATTTCCATTATTATTTTTTTTTTACATGATGTGCCGTAATCTAATTTTAACGAGTATTGGTTTTATGTTATAATAATACAATAGAATAGAAAAGAATCTACCGTTATTGTCATTGTTACAAAATGGGTTGAACATATTGTGACATCGAAATTGGACGTGGCACTCCAGTTCACATTTAACAGTGAGGGTAAAAGAAAACAAAGAAGATAAAGGAACATATTAATGTATAATAATATATAAAATATATCATACAGTACTTTTGCAGGTCTTGGAATGGACAAGCGTATTTACATTCAAAATGCGTTTCTACTTAATCAATTATCAGTTTACATAGCCACTCCCAGAAAAAATGAAATTCATAAGTAGAGGTACCATTGTACTTGTAAGTAATAGCACTTTCCGTAATTTAAGTACTTGCTGAGTTTAAAATCATGTAATCTATACAGTTTAAAAAAAAATCAATACAAAAAACACATGAAGTTGGTTTTGAAATTTTGTAATTTAACATATGTAACTCTCCATTTGATGTCTGACTTCCTCCCTGCCTCATTTATATTACTGCACTCTGGTTCCTCTGTCTCTGTAGGATCCTTCTCTCTGTCTCTTTCTCCCCCCTATGTCTCTCAAATCTACCTTTTTTTGGTCACTCACTTCCAGGTTTGATTTTCTTTCAAACAGCTGCAGTCACTTGTTCTGATTTACCCACCAATCCCGACTCTCCCTCTTCACTATTTTAACACTGTCCCATTGGCTCTGTCCTAGTTAGTTTCCTTCTTTGGCCTACTCTAATCCCTCTTGTCACAGCACTGTTGTTATTTTGGCTGCTCTTCCAGATCACGAGTACCACCTGCCGAACCATTAGACCGTCATCTTTGCTTGTTGGGTTTACTGGACCACTGACCCCTCGCCTGCATCTTCCTCATGATTGTTGCTTCGCCATATGACTTCCTGTGTACCAAACCTTGTTCGAATAATGACCTTCATGATTGTACTAATGAGTGTTTTCTGCACTCTGCTCCCACACCACTTCGCGTGGGTTCTTGACAGGGTAATTTCATTACATTTCATAAAAATCCGCAGACAGCGTCCGAGAGAAAGTTTGAGGCGCAACAGAATGCATCCATTTCAAAGGAAGTGTGCATTGGCACGCCGACAATAATACTTTGTATTTGTTGTGGTGTCGGTGGGAGTTAGGCACTCTTTCACCCACATTTTAACTAAGTTATCCCACTGGTTTTGTAAGGCCCAAAAAAATATTGTTTGCTATAACTAATCAAACATGGCACCCCAAAAAAAAATATATATTTGATTCACATTACATTCCTGCCAAATGACATTTAACAAGTTAAAGACGGGAACCTATTTTTGATCATATTCCTAACTAATTGAGTTTGATGAAGAAGTCTTTAGTTTAAATCATTCAACAAATAATGATATTTTTCCTTTCTACGACTTTCTATTGTTTTTCCAATTATCTTCAAATTTGTCGAGGCAAAACAAAAAGGTGTCATTAGTAGAGGATGAAAGCTTTATTCACAAGCTCCTCAGTCATTCAGAGAAATTGCTGCAGCAATGTGACATGATTGCATTTTAGTACATTTGTTTTGCCTCAGCTCATTAAATTTATGTTAATACTGGTTACTACACATCCATGAGTTTTTGCTGCTTGTTATTGATGGAAAACATAGTTGAAATGATGATCTTCTTCCCTTCTTAAACACCCATTTAAATGGTATCAAGACCATATGTAGCGACCCTCTTTCATGCACGACACAAGGTTTCACAATCTCTGGGTTTATTGCCTGCATTCAGTAAACAAAGCAATACAAAAGTCAGGGGCCTCTGTTCACGACTGCAATTATCTTCAGCACTTACAAATTCACTTCAGCTATGGCAAGCAGACAACATGCGAGCACATTAATAATGAAACTTCCATAATAACAATGAACATAACTTTCCCACGTACCTGCATTCAGTAAACAAAACAATACAAAAGTCAGGGGCCTCTGTTCTCGACTGCAATTATCTAAAATATTAAAGATACAAAAGAACGGGTCATCACTCAACAGGCCGCACCTCGTGGCGTGTTTGCATCAAAACACGTTGCATCTTCATTTCAAGCTGTATTGCTTTACTTCTTATTTAATGCTTTTTTAATATACATCATTTAGCACAACTTATATATCTTTATAAACAAAAATAATTTGCGAAAGCAGCTCATATGTCTAGCAAAATATGCATTTTTTTATCCAACTGATATTGGGCACATCTTACCTTCAGCACTTACAAATTCACTTAAGCTACGGCAAGGGCTGAAGCCCATAAAGTGCCAAACGAAAAAGACAGTCGCAGACGCCCATGACTTAACAACTGAATGAGGTACAGGAATATTAACAGTAATACAACAAAAACTCAGATTTTGTGAGAATTCAAAAAAACATTCAAAACAATCAAATTTCAACTCTGTTACACATACCCACAAACACTACCGTTTTAAGCATTTGAATAACGCTATTTCGCTATTTTCCCCTTCAAAACACCTTCTGATCTTTGAAAAAAATCAACAGTTTTATAAATAAATTGAGTTTTTAGTCTACGGCTGCATCATCTTGAAACAAAAGTATTTTTCCGTGGACAAATCACGCAAATAAACACATTAGATTTCCATTTTGGTAAAGGCTTGACACGTCCGGTTTTAAACATGCACATGATGTAATGTTCACATGATTGCACAAGAAGTGAAAATACTCTGAGAGAAGACACACAAAAAGAAAAAGGTGAAAGTTAAGGACAGTAGTTAGTTCAAATCCAAGTGAACAAGTGATCACCCTTTTATAAAACCATCAGTAATCTTTGGAAGAGGACATGAAGGATACAACAATGTTATGCGACATATTGCGACTGCAAAGTATCAAAGAAACTATTGAGCAGTGAGTCAGATTATCAATCCCATGCCCAAAGAACAGTGGGTACAATAAATATAATTGTTTGTGTCTTTTCATTTGTTTTTTTAGATATCTGGAGACTGATTTTTTTTTGCCCGTGTAAAAAAAAGTGTGTGATAATATCTACTGCTTTTTAATGACAATAGTATGGCATGTATGCAAGCTGACAGAGTGTAAAGGGGGTTTCCCTGGCTCAAATTTAGGCTGAGGTTGTATCATCCAAAACAGATGAGCAAGTATCAATATAAGGTACCGATACTCACAATGTTGGCAACTCTCTTGCGGCCATTCTTTTTTTTATAAAATTGTATCCATTTCATTCAAAGCAGTCAAGTCAAGTCATTTTTATTTGTATAGCCCTTAATCACAAAGAGTCTCAAAGGGCTGCACAGGTTATTGCCCAGACTATTATTTCAGACTATTATTACACCATCCCCTGATCTGAAACCAGGTTATTCATATGCTATAGAGTAGAAGTGTTTTAAACTTAGATTTAAACATTTCCACTGAGGTTGCTGATCGGATCTAAGGGGGAAGAGCATTCCACAGCACCGGTGCCCGGATGGAGAACGCTCTCGAACCTGCGGAACCCTTCTTGGCTGTTGCGATCACCAGTAGACCAGCGAAGCAGGTAAACAATTGAAGTCAGAAATCCAGTAATGCCTACATCTGAACATAGTCAGAGAACTGGCATTTCAAAATGACCAACATCTTCAAAAAGTTGATTTCGCCTGTGTCTCTTCTAAAGCAATGACTTCTTCCAAAGACCCGAATTAATGTCGGCTACACATGCACCACACTCACAAAATATACCTAAACACATAAACAGAGTAAGATGTTTTATTCACTAGAATGCAGAATGTTGGTATTTTGAAAATACCACACATTTATGCAGCTATGTCTGCCTGTTGTGCAAAAACTTGTTTCTGTTCAGAAAGATATCTTCACAGCAATCACACGGCAGTAGGGGGGATGATACTGGGAGTTTTGATATCAATCTGATTCAAGTAAATACATGGTAGTATCGTTTGGTACCGATCCGATGCTTGGAAATTTCATGATCATTAATTAATCTAACCCCACCTCCCTTAAACTAGTTTATAATTATTGTAAAAATAGCTAAAATATCTGAGGCACTAAAATGTTTAATTTACTTATTTTTTTTAAGCATTGTAAACTTTATCATATAATACAAACAATAAATGTAGTAACTTACATTACAGCAGATTCAGAACGAAAGGCAAGAGAGTCAAGCCAAAAAAGCACCAAGGTAACGAAAGATAAATACTGTATGAAAATGACAAATGAAATACCTTTTCTTGCACAACTTGTTTGACAAAAAAGTGTGTAATGCAAATTGAGTATCAAGTGTCTCCAATTGGCCCTGTTGCCGTATTGACAATGGATTTACGGGGTTTTGGTCAAGAAAAGTAACATGTTTACATTTTTGGCTGCAACTCATTGCCTTTTTCACGTGGTTATGTTAATTTGTGATGTTGTCACAGTAACCACTACTTAACAACAGAAATTACACCTGGCAATGTCTTTTTCAGTGGTTGGGAAAAAAATAGTCAACACTGTGCTGCGCTTTCTGTTTGATTATGTCATATTTAGCTTGTGGTCTGGGTGGACACATAGATTTTGCCACCTCTTCTGCCTGGCATGCATGATCCAGCAGCAGGACAGGCAAGGATTGATCTAACCACCTTTAGACGGCAGATGCGCAACACGGGAGTTACTGGTTAAGGCCCGGTCACACAGCCTTTCACGGGCGTATCGAGGCTGAATCACGGCCAGAAATATCTGCCCGTGAAGCAGATGCTGTTGGACGCTTTGAGATCGCGATACAGACGAGCTACAGCAGTGCTTTACACGCGGTAAGAAATTCACACGCGGTGGGCCGCGCGAAAAAGTTTTGCGCTGCTCAAAACTTTAGACCACGGGTAACCGCGGGCGGCACACGTGGTACACACGAGGTAAAGACGCGGTACGAACGTGCTGGGACGTGCTACGGCCGCGGCCAAGAAGTGGTTACACGCGGGTAGGACGCGAAATTTTAGCGGGTACTCGCGGTGGAGCACGGTCACAGCACGTTTGTTCTGCGCCTGTATCGCGGTGTTATCACGTGCATTAGCGTGTGTACCGCGTGTAAGCGATGCAGCCGCGGTTACCCGCGATACAGTCGCCGGCGTCTGTTTCGCGGGCATACCACGGGTAAACAGCCAATTTTGCACATTTTCACGGGCGCCTGCTTCACGGGCAGAAATTTTTGGCCGTGATTCAGCCTCGATACGCCCGTGAAAAGCTGTGTGACCGGGCCTATAGCAGCACTTTGCCCTCGCTCCAGGCCCAAGCCCACCTTAAGACAACACAACCGAAATACTATGCAGGCTTACAGTGTCATCATTTGAGCCTTATAATTCATAGAGTCACTCAAGAGGGATTAAGGGGATAGAAGAGGTGGTGGTCGGGTTATTAAAACCAAATGTGCCGGTGGCTGAGCTTCCAGCAGGGGTTTTAACCCATCGATCCCTTCTTCCTATTCTCTCTAATTAAAGTTTCCTCATTTCGTTTCGTTCGTGGTGTCTATTTGAGGCGTGGTGTCAGATTCCTCATCCATATTCAGGGCCGAGACCATCTGTGTCCCTCAAATATGCATGGGCCGGCATGTCGACTCCGCAAGGAGCCAGACAGTGTTTAAGGACAACGCCGGTGTCGCGTCGAGTCGCGGAACAGCACGTTTCCTCCCATTGGGGCAGCTTGCAGCCTAAGTCGCATTTAATTAAGTGATTGGCATTGCCAAAGTGTTCGCATGAGAGCGAGTGTGGCTGTTATCCCAGATGACAGTACATCATTTAAGTAAGGCATCAAGAGATTTTCTATTGGATTTTTCAGTTCAGAGTATTTGTGTTGATGGTAACAGAAGCATTCAGGGAGTTAAAAGACGGGCAAATTGTTTGCACGGATTAGAATGCAAACACATACAAAATAAGGCACAATAAAGAAAATAACAAAAGGCTTTCTGTTAGCTAGATCAACAGTGGCTAAACATTTTTGTCGAAGGAAGAGAAGTAAGCTATGTGGAGTCGAGAAGACTGCATTGATTTTTAAAAAGAGTGCTTAATATGACAAGCACATTGCAAAAATATAACAAATTGGATCGAAACTTCAACCAGTTCTGGGTGTCCCCAAAGACACCTGCGATGGGATATGGGATGGGATGTCCTGAGGATAAGCGATACAGTAAAAAGGATATCCATCCTTTCCGGCCTCATCCCTCCAGCCCTCCTCCGAGCGGGTCTGACCCTGGCTTCAACAAGAATCCCCCACATCCCCATGTCCCACCTTCGTGGTAGCCATGGAATCCCTCCCCACACAGTTCGGCCGCGCTTGAAACCTATAAACAAGTATCGGTATGCAACACTTTCCCTTTCCTTCCCCGTCCTGCGCCATAATTTTGGTTGGTCTACTTCCTGGTACTAACTTCTTTCAGTGCTATGTGCTCTTATACACATTTCCTGCTAACTAGCGACCAGAGAAAGCATTTTATTTGTATTTAATTTCCTGATTCATAACTTGTGATAGAAATGACCGAAAGATTTACTTGTCTTTTCACATACTCAGAAATGTATGCTGGTCCGGTTGTTGGTCCTAAAAGCATATTAAGATTGAAACCTGATTTGAAAAGAAAAGTGCATTTTCTGTGCTAGTTTTGTTGTATTGTGAATACTTCATCATATTAAGCAGTGTTTCCCATATAATTGTCTAAGACCCAGGCGGGTGGATAGCCTATGGGCAGGGGTCTCAAACATGCGGCACACCATAATAGAAGAATTAAAAGGGAAAGTTGTATGATTTAGCGCCTTTTAGTGGTATAAAAAAAAATCACTCAACAATATTAATTTTAAAAAGAATCCAAAATACACAAACTATGATATAAGCCTACATTTAAAAAAATAAAGTCTGCTCGTGAACATGAGCTTATTGTCAGCCATCTTGTTGCTAAGAGTAACTAAAAGCCTCAACAAGTCAGGGCAAGAAAATGGGAGGTAAAATTCTGCATTTTAGTCACTTTGAGTCTCCATAGTTTGTATACGTTTTTGCACTCGGTTATGGTTGCACCGCAAAATACAGCAACATCTCGTGGTCAAATTATACACAATATCCTTTTAATTGAAGTAAAGCCCATGCAAACTACAGATTCATTTATACTTTTCCACAACGCCGCTTGACCTCAGGAATTTTGCCACACTGTCTACTTTAAAGCCGGACACAAAACCCAACTCTTCAGACCTGCCATTTCATGATTATCTGCATTATTTGTGTTTTTTTAACTATTTTTTACTTGCTTGTTTTACTCTTGATTGGTACTCAATGTGCAGCGATCTTGGGTGTCCTGAAGGTATAATGTATAATTGCTGTTATTATTATTACTATTGTTATAATTATTATTAAAATGAAAGAAATAATACTTACAAATAGCAAAATTATCTGCAAGTTTAACAATATCTAATTTTTTTGCGTTACAAAGTTTTTTAACAACCTTTTGCCGTTTTCTCTACTCATCATTCTGCATTTCCACCTTCACTTTTTGCCTCCTCTTCTCCTGCCGTTTCTCTCTTTTTCTCTGCAAGTTCAACACGTACCCAGTCTTCATGTTATGAAGCCAATTAGTATATCTGGAATAGTTTCCATGGCGACGGGTGCTAATAATAACAAACGCCTCCATATCGAAAGCTGGAAACGCGCATGTGGTGCACGCGTCCATCCATGTACACGATACACAAGATAACACATAAAAACAGAGAGCCACAGTTGCAAAAAAATGCATTTGCAAGCAAACCGCAGCACTACTTTCAGCTGTGACGAAGAGTTGGAAGATTAAACAACAGCTTTTGTACTGACTCGGGTAGTAGACATCTTACAATGGACAGGGTTCTTACACCATTTTCAAATTCAAGCAGTTGCTAGGAATTTAAAAGCCAAATTTCCAATTTCTCCAGTAAATGATGTTTTTTGCAGAGCCACAAATGTATTTGTGATTTGCATATGCGATTTTTAATCTTACGTCTGCATTTATCAAGAGTAGAGGTAAGAGCACGGCCCGGAATTTTACAGTAAAATTTTACTTAAAAATAGCATTTGTCTTATTTTACTAGTATTTTCACAATGCTATCTACATAGGAATCATAAATAATTACTTGAACATTATGAAAAAAAAACAACAACAGTGATCACAGGCAGGACATAGTCAACATATTTCTTGCACCTCAACACGAGGCTTACAATCGTGCTGACGGTAGAAGAAAACAACCTGAATCCTAATTAGATTTTTTTTTTAAACATTTGTAAAGATAAAGGATGTGGCACAAGGCTCAAACAAGTTACAAAACAGGAGGAAACTCGTGGTTGTTCTGTAACCTTAAATTTGAGCACAGAAACATAATGCACAATTGAAGGAAATTCTTCATTTTGAAACGGAGTCTCGAGCAGCAACACACATGAACTTGGTTGAGCTAAAGACCAATCACTACTACTGATTTTTTGCCAATCATTTTTCCAGATTAAAATAATGCCAATCACAATTAGGTCAGAACAAGAGAATCTTCATTGGATGTGGTTCATGTCCAATATGAGTCTATGAAGAGGATTCTAAAATTAGAGCAAATGTGTTTAAGATTTATTTTCTCACTTTTGTATTGAGAACAAATCTTGTTTTTTTAATCACAATTTTAAACCCAACTCTTCTCAAAGAGTGGCAACAAGTTTCCTATGATTTTGTAATATTTGAATCACGTAATGACTCAATTGTTGTTGTTCCACAATCAATCTGGGAAGGGAAAACCAGTAAAGTTACATCACAATAGCTATTAAATTGTAACGGGGAAAACATGTGCGTACGGCTTATCCTCTTTGATGTCAGATAGCAGCGAACAACCCGAATCGGTCGTCTTTTCAGACAATCTCTCATTTTCATTTATATTTTTTGTCATCAATTTGTTAAGTGTCTTGTGAAACATTTGTAAAATAAACAATGACATCGGAACGGACCGAGAAAATCCAGTATTTCCTGGAAAATAAACTACATTGTCGGCGCTAATGAATCACTGTTGTTTCTGCCAATAAGAACATCATGCAAAAACAATTTCATGTTGACCTGTGTTTTTTCTCTCCCAGAACAGTGATTTTTATAAACCTACCATATTTAAAAAAAAAAGTTTATATTATATTTGTCACGATTGTCATGGCGCCCAATTGGCACCAGCTGCGGCTCATTGACAGAGTGGCTTCCCTTCTATTTAAGCCCAGTACTCTCACTCACCCTTGGTCAATCCGCCAACGAACATTTGCACCCGCAAGACGTAGGTTCCGACTCTGTCCGATATCCCGTTTGTGTATCCTGTCTGGTATCGATCCCGTCTGTTTCGTCCTGTTTTGATTTCGGTCTCCGGTCTCCAGTGTCTGGTATTGTGCCCATCATTCTTGTTCTGTCTGATATGTGTTTCCAGTTTCTTATATCTGTAATCAATCCTTTCAATCTCGTTCTGTTCGGTATCGACATCATCTGTCCGGTATCGGCTCGTGTAACGGGTATCGATCTCGTTGGTCTCTTGCTTTCAGTCATTCCAGTTGTTCCACTTTCTTCTTTCGCCCAGCGATCACCTTTTGTGTTAATGTGCATGACATGCTCCATTTCCCGTAAAATAAAAGCTTGTGTGAGAAACGTCACGCATTTGGTTTCTCCTCCTGTTTCGGTTCTTGACAATATTAAGTCTTTGTGTTAATAAAATCTAACTGATGAGTTTATTCTGCCTGTTTTTGTTTTTGATATTGGACACCTGCAAAGGAGATCGCACAGGATGCAAGTTTGTTATTTTGAAACACTCTTTTTAAATTTTTGTTGGTTATTTTGACTATTATGCACTGTTTACATCATTGTCCCTGATGGCCAAGAAAATCGCTGACCTTTGAATTCCACACCCTTTAGCGCAGATCTAATTTTGTTATCTATAAGCGTTAATAAGAAGAAAGTGTTTAGGGGGAGGACCTTTAAAGCAGCATATAATTTTCTTATTTTAAAGAATATATATTCTGTCCTCTCTCTCCTTGAAAGTTCAAAATCCATTAACGTCTTCTCTCCTTATTTTCAGCTTCTAGTAAACTATAAACATAAAAAACATCAGACAATATGCGACCCATATCAATTAAATGCCCAATAGGAGTTTGAATCCTTCCACGTAAGATCTTTGATGTTAGGCAGGACCCACTTGATGAATCTTAGTTATCCAAAACACGTTATTATAGAAAAAAAAAAAACGTTGCCTGTTAAGTTCCTCAGTGGTGTCATATTTTATCATCTTTTCCTTAACTCATTTGACAACTCAAAATCACAAAACGTCTCACAAAAAATCTAGGAAATTCAATAATGCCCGCTGTTCATTCTTATGCATTTCTTATGTTAAGAGACACAGAAACTACTGTTGGGGAGGTTGGGGAGAAAACGAATGATTCTTGTCAATAATGGTTGAAATGCAGTGGTGGGAAACAATAAATGCTTTAGCACTTCCGTGATTAAGGGGGCCACCAGGCTTTTGTTTTCCCTTACTTTGCTATCGATAGATCATAATGGCCGACGGCCATCTTTTCTCCCATCAAAAACCTTAACCACAAACATAAATCACCAAAAATATCAAAATCTTCAAAGCCTCCAGGTAGTGAAGAATAGGCTTTTGCCTTGGTTGTTTAAGGAGGCATTGTGTACTATTTAGGGCCTTCTAGTGGTGAAAATAAAATGTCGATTATTAAAAACAAAACAAATTTAATTACGGGCAAAAATGCATGAACCATCATTTTAACATGTAACTCTTTCCTGTGTTTTGTAGCCATTGTATTCGTTTGTACTACACGATACAGCAAAAAATCTCCTTGTTTCAGTCTAGTATCTGAAATAGCTGTCATTACGCATTTTTTAATTTTGTATTCTTCCTTGTGCTTTGTAGCACTTGTTTTTTTGGTTGCATTACACAATACAGCAACATCCAAAGGTCAAATATTACACAGTGTCCATTTAAAGGCACAATGTGTATTATTTAGCACCTCATAAATAACTAAAACAATAATTAAACAATAGGCAAAAATATAAAGCCTAAATGTGTGTGTTTCTAAAAATAGGTCAATTAATGTTAATTATTTTACGTAAAATGAGGCTAACCTAGACGGAGCTGACATAATTATCTGCCATAATGCTAGTACGTGTACCCCAAAAAAACAAAAACATTGTAAAAGGCAGGGCAAAATAATATATATTTTCGTATTTTTCATTGTGCTTTGTGGTAACTGTTTTGGTCGCACTACACCATACGTCATCTGGGGATCATATATTACACAGTGTCCTTTAGAAGTCCAACTATCACGAGACGTGGTGGCGTGGAAGGTGACCGGACCAGAACGGAGGCAGGAGGCATGAAGGGAGAACTCAAATGCGTTGACGATCCATAGGTTTTATTTAATAAAATAAAAGTCGCCCAATACTCCGAGGCAAAACAGAACAATACAGAGTTCCTCCGGCACGAACTCAACAGGACAAGGCATAACAGACTAAAACATGACAAGGCATAACAGACTAAAACAGGACAAGCATAACAGACCGGGATTGTGTATAAGAGTAATGAACCAGCACCCGCCAAACCCAAAATCCAGCCTTAAATAGCAGAACAGCAATCAGCTGATCTGCTTCAGCTTGAGTTCGGGGCGTGGCATACTGGTCGTCATGGCGACCGTGACAGAGCCCCCCTCTTAAGGGACAGCTCCCGAGGTCCCAAAAAAGAAAAAATTACTACCTCGCGCCCCGGAATGTTGACGATCGCGATTGGGGCAACCCTGCTCCCTCCTCCGAACACGCAGGAACGGGGAGAGGCAGGCGCCATCTGCGTCGGGCGGATCGGAATCGGCGCTCGGC
Organism: Urocampus carinirostris; assembly: GCF_059441175.1. Taxonomy (NCBI): domain Eukaryota; kingdom Metazoa; phylum Chordata; class Actinopteri; order Syngnathiformes; family Syngnathidae; genus Urocampus; species Urocampus carinirostris. Next base: position 19,923,179 of record NC_142358.1, on the reverse strand, counting down.
AGGGGGGGTCTGGTGGCCAACTGGACAGGGGATGACAGACAGGCAGAACCGACAAGAACAGGACAGATAAACAGGACAGGCAAAATCAGAACAGGTAAACAGGACAGGCCTCTACAGAAGAGTCGCACTCAGGACAGGCCTCTACAGAAGAGTCGCACTCAGGACAGGCCTCTACAGAAGAGTCGCACCCAGGTCAGGCCGATGCAGAAGAGTCGCACCCAGGTCAGGCCGATGCAGAAGAGTCGCACTCAGGTCAGGCCGATGCAGAAGAGTCGCACTCAGGTCAGGCCGATGCAGAAGAGTCGCACTCAGGTCAGGCCGATGCAGAAGAGTCGCACTCAGGTCAGGCCGATGCAGAAGAGTCGCACTCAGGTCAGGCCGATGCAGAAGAGTCGCACTCAGGTCAGGCCGATGCAGAAGAGTCGCACTCTGGGGGTTCAGGTTCAGAAGAGTCGCACTCTGGGGGTTCGGGTTCAGAAGAGTCAGACTCTGGGGGTTCGGGTTCAGAAGAGTCAGACTCAGGGGGTTCGGGTTCAGAAGAGTCAGACTCAGGGGGTTCGGGTTCAGAGTGGCGATTCAGACAGGACAGGCGGAATCAGAACAGGCAAGACATGAGAGGGTCAAAATCAAAACAGACAAGACATGAGAGAGTCAAAATCAGAACAGACAAGACATAAGAGAGTCAAAATCAGAACAGACAAGACATAAGAGAGTCAAAATCAGAACAGACAAGACATGAGAGAGTCAAAATCAGAACAGACAAAACAGGAGGAGCGGAGTCGGACTGGCAGGCAGCGGAGTCGGAGTCGGCCCGACGGGCAGCGGAGTCGGAGTCGGCCCGACGGGCAGCAGAGTCGGAGTCGGCCCGACGGGCAGCAGAGTCGGCCCGACGGGCAGCAGAGTCGGAGTCGGGCTGGCACGCAGGGGAGACGGAATAGCAGGCAATCGGCACGGGAGTCGGGCAGGCAGGCATGAGAGTTGAACAGGCAGGCGTCAATTCTTCCCGGGACCCCATTCGAGGCACAGCAAGGGCCACGACGGGCGGGGCCGTGGTTCGAACGGGCAGGGAAGGCCAACTCAGTAGGCGCCTGCCGAACTGCGCTCTCCAGCTCTCCCCAAGTCGCGCTGGGATCGTTCGCTGAGTTCTATTTGTTGGCTGGTTCATTCTATCACGAGACGTGGTGGCGTGGAAGGTGACCGGACCAGAACGGAGGCAGGAGGCATGAAGGGAGAACTCAAATGCGTTGACGATCCATAGGTTTTATTTAATACAATAAAAGTCGCCCAATACTCCGAGGCAAAACAGAACAATACAGAGTTCCTCCGGCACGAACTCAACAGGACAAGGCATAACAGACTAAAACATGACAAGGCATAACAGACTAAAACAGGACAAGCATAACAGACCGGGATTGTGTATAAGAGTAATGAACCAGCACCCGCCAAACCCAAAATCCAGCCTTAAATAGCAGAACAGCAATCAGCTGATCTGCTTCAGCTTGAGTTCGGGGCGTGGCATACTGGTCGTCATGGCGACCGTGACACCAACTATATAAAAATGCCATTTCTTTTTGCTTCTTTTAAGCCCTGTGACTATTGTCTTTACGGTCCTATAAGTGATTCTTGGCTGATATAAGGAAAGACTGCAAAGACTGCTAGCCAATAAGCTAATAGCAAGAAAACCGGACACCGACCGTAGAAAATGATTTCAATTCGACTCCGGAAAAAAAAGTCAGGATTGGATGTCAGGGTAAAGCGATGGTAGGGAGAGAGTTAATGATACATTACTGAGTGATATTTTGTCCCATTGCTCCTCTTCGCACCTTCTATCTTGCTTCATCTTACCCCCAAGTGATATTAATGTGAAAAATTAATGGAAAGAATTGAAATGATAGATGGAAGACAGGCTGCTTTTACTAGTTTTCAATGGATGACCAACTGGGGACTTAAAATGTCAGGGTGTCAAAACAGCCTTTTTTTCCCTTTTTTTTGTGCCCAGAGTTCAAGTCAAATTCAGAAAGTTCTCACAAAAATCGTTCCCTAAGTTGTCTCCTACACAAACAACTTCCCTTATATTTCATTATGCTGTCACACTCACAAGGCCTTTTCCAGAAGACGGATTCAAAATGAATGTTCAAGTCAAGTGCACACCAAACGCTTTTTGGCTCTTTTGATTGGGTGTGACATTTTCCGATCCCTAAAATGCCACATACAGCTGATTTTTAGTATTGCGCAAAAGTGGCTATAAGCAGTGGTCCGCAACCACTGAGCCGCGGATGGGCACCAGTCCATGGGTCGTTTAATTCTGCCAAAACGCCCTAAACTGTTGCGACGCCCTACTGCAGGCTGATCTGACAGCAATTTTGTTTTCTTCATAATCAAGTAAAACCAGCAACACTGAAACTCAAAATTATTCCAAACAGAACTTCTACTGATGATTTAAAATGAGGGTTGGTGTCCATACAGATATTGTGTGATTACTGTCGTCAATAAAACACCGTGCTAAAAAGCTACGACAGAAAAACACGCCTGGCTTAAAGCCAATGTTAGAAAACAGTATTCTGAAACAGGGAAAGCATAAAATAAGACTAAATAAAATGTAAAGCCTAAAAACTCACTGCTTTCAAAGACACATATGATAGGTAGGCCTCACTGACGCTTGGTAGGCTGTCTTGATGGGTAGGAAGGAATTTCAGAACACCGGGTCACACAGAAGAAATAAAAGTTGCCTTATTTTTTGCTTGTATCATATTTATTCATGCGTAACACAATTTCTTTTAAAATTAAAAGTATAACTCAACGTTTGGTTGCCCCGCATGCACGAGGTTTCACAGTAGTAAATTCCTGTTTTTGAGCAATGATTAATCAGTCCGGAATATCTTTGCCCAAATTTGCACAGCAGTTGTGACGGGAATCGAACCCTGATCGCAGCGGTGAGAACGACACATTTATTTCAACAGGGATTAGAAACGATAGGGAAAGGCTTTAGATTTGATCTCATTATGACACTATTTTTACAGTCGTCGGTTGTCGAATATACGAGGGCCATGATTAAAATAATTTACAGTATTGACAACATAAACTATAAACACAATACCAAAATCAAATTGCATAGTTTGTATTTAATGTCGTTTAAAGTACGATTCATCATCAGATACACCAAAGAGTTGTTTCTGTCACAGACCAGGAACGGAGACGGGACCCAATTGCGTTTGTTTTACTCAGTTTGTATTAAGAAGGAGAACAGGACTTGCATCCACGATCCAATGATCGTCGGTCACGGGTGGCAGATAGCAGGGACGCGGAAGTGGCACTTCTGTGTCGAGCGAAGGTAGTCGTTGACAGCGAGAACAAACAGGTCGATGGCCGGGGCGGAGGAGCAAAAACATAAACGGGTCCAGAAAAGAGGTCGGCAACAAGTATCAGGCAGGATAGAGTCAGGAGTCATAAAAGTTTGCCTAGCGTGTAGCTTCGGTTCACAAAACGATCCAACGAGTGTTGTCAGGAAGGCGGGGGTTTAAAAAAGAGGAAGCAGCCAATCAGCGTCCACGGCCGTTAGCGCCAACGAAGCAGACTCAGGTGCCCCGCATCAGTAATCATGACATGTCCTTGTCGTTCTTTTTTGCGTTTATATTTTTGCAGGACGGTACCCTGATACAACCCAATGTCTTTTCCCATGCCATCTACAGTGAAGTGAAACAAAGTATTTTCCCCTTTCATGAATTCTTTGGTTTTTGCATATCTATCTCTCACAAAGGTTTCAGATCATCAACCCAATTCTAATTTAACAAAGAGACTACCCCAAAAAATACAAAATGCAGATTTGAAATGTCGATTCAATTTATTAAGGCTTATAAAAATCAAACCGAGTTCATGCAAAAAAACTCTCCATTATGGCAGATTTGGAACAACTTTGCAAAGAGGAGTGGGCAAAAATTACTCCACAGCTTTGTGAAAGAGTCATTCCTAATTATCATAAACATTTGATTTCTGTTATCGTTGGCCCAGTTATTTTTCACTTAGGGCCAGATAGGTTTTGCTTTTTTTGTGCCTTAATAAATGGAATCAACATTTCAAAGCTGTATTTTGTATTTCCTTTGGTTGTCCCTGCGTGATATAAAAATGGTTTGATGAAAGATTAATATGCAAAAAAAGGAAGGAAGCAAATACTTTTTCAAGGCACTGTAGATGCCTAGTGGTATAGTGACTAAACGGTGGATTTAGTCTTACTAGTATTGTTGTCGTTATCGTTATTTTCACTGATATTATCACTAATGTAATCATTGAACCAGTCTTATTTGACTCTTTTACTGCTTCAGCATACTGTTTTCTGACAGAGCTTCAAAATTCTGGCGTGTTTTTCTGTGGTAATGATACAGTGTAGGTCAGCGTGCGAATCTTCGTTTAAAATCTTTGGCAATAACTCAGTGATGCCTGTTTTATTTGATTGTAAAGAAAACTATTTTGCTGCTGTGAAGTCAGTTTAAAGTAGGAAGTCTTGAGAGGGTAGGGCGTTTCGGCAGAACACAGGTCTGTGGTAAAGAAATGGTTGGGGACCACTGGCTTGGAGGGTGTCATCCTGTTTAGCCCAAAGTCCTGGTTTTAATTAGTTTCCTTTGAAAAACGTTCTCATCTAAATCATTGCTCAATGTGCAAAGCCTGAGGAAGTCGTTACCATGACAGCTGCAGAAGAGGTTGAAGAAAGAAAATAGTCGAGTCCTACTAGCAAATGACAAATACTATTCCTTGAGTAATTATTTTTCTTACTTCACTCTGTCTGCTAAAATAATGAAGAGCTTTTTAGTTTCTATTAAGCGTTCTAACAATTGCCCGGCATGACATCAGCGATTGAGATTTTAGCTAAATTGTAATTGCGGCTTTATATTTAAGCACAGCACAAAAGAAAACACATTATCAACCACTAATTAACAAAAAGAAACAACAAAATATTTCCACAAAAAACAGCAGTGCAATACAATGATATAATACATAAATGCCCAAGGGGAGTAGGTTAAAGCTTTTGAAAGCTTCCTCAACATAGTTTCTGTTTTGTAGAGCAACAACTTCTGAATATTTGTTGGGATTACACGCTTACCGTAAATTCCGGACTATAAGCCGTTACTTTTTTCCCAAATGTTCAGCCCTGCGGCTTATTCAGTGAAGCGGCCAATTTATGTAATTTTTCTAACGGCCACCAGCGGCGCTGGACTATAAAATGGTAAGATTAAGACTAGTAGAATATGTGCGCCAAGAAAGACTGCAACCTCTAAGTTTAAGCATACATTGTCTGTAAAGTTTGATGCATTGCGAGCGGGATCCTACTAGCGTGTTGGTACCTTTCAAAGGCACGGTTGGGATGAAAGTTGTATTATTATTATTAAAGCTTTGAAAACTCTCTCGGTGTACTGTCTTTCATCGTAAATATGTGTAACCATGTATAATATGTATTTGCAACTGTATATTTTTGTAATGTATTTATTTTAGAGATTTATTCTGTTATGTGTTCTACGGGCGAATCAAAAAGAAGGGGCGGAGCAAATGCGGGCTGATGGGAACTGGGGTAAAGCTGAGTTACCGGTAGATCTGTCTGTTGTCGCAGCGGACAATAGTGGATATATATTTTTCCCACCCGTAACTTTGAAAATATACATTTTGTTTCCTTGGATTACTTTCAACGGGACCCGGACTTTACAAGTCTGCATCATACGTTAATTACGGGTATCATTTTCCATTCATGATGCCAACTGTGGTTATAGGATTGTGTACTATTATCGCTAATTATGAACTGACTGATTACGGATAATGGATAATGAATAAAGAAGATAGAACAATAACCCTTAAAAGACTGCAACCTCTAAGTTTAAGCATACATTGTCTGTAAAGTTAAGATACGTTCCGATAATGAAGAAGACAAGGGCGATAGTTATGAGGAGGAAGTTGAGGACGATCTACCATGAATTTCACAATTACGGGATGCTTTTGCTTTTTATTGGCACAGTGCTTGCTTCTCTTTGTTCACTTGGGAACACCGTTACAGTGAGCTGGTTAAATAAAGTGAGTTCATTAGAAACAGGTATCCACAGGTCACTGCCCATATTTAGCCATGATGATATAATTTCTTCATTTATACCTTTTTATTTCTATTTAGTCAAAATTGTATGACTTCAGTTGTTGTTGTTTTTTTATAATAAGAGGTGGCCCTGAGCCCGAATGTCAGGTCTCTTACCTAATTATTTGACTGGTATAAACAATGACAGACAGGAAACATTATTTCGGGCCATAAGGAGATGTAATCAGCTCAAGAATTCCAGTAGGAAAGATCACATGAGGTAAAATCCAGCGTTTGTCACAGATAACAAGACACAATTGATTTCCTCAGGTGAATGTCGAGCAGTTTGAGCAAGATTTCCCCAAGAATGTCGAGACTATTGTGACAGGGGGATCCCTTGATGTTTAATTTTGTAGAAGATTTACAATCAGCTTATGGACTGCCCTTATTTGTATAAAAAATGATGGAAAACCACCTCAGGCTTTGCATTTGTAGATTCCTAAAGCTATAGTTTGTAGCTCATTTGTGCCCAGGATATTCTGCCAGGTGAAAAACTGACCAGGGTTTACAAATAGTGAAAGTTCTGGAGTAAATACAGTATTTATTTGTGAAAAGCGCGCACCACTATTTTTTTTATTCAAAATTGGTAAACATTTTGTTTTTCTTGGCGCTAACTAAGCGTCGAAAGGGACAAGCGTTGGCCATGATTCAAATCCTCTATTAACAACTATTAATGCAATACCAACATGAAAGTTACAATGTCCTTCAAAGTACGATTTAGCAATAGATACACCAAAAAGTTATTTCACTTGTCGTGCTTTTCTGCTTTTATTTATATCTTTTGGGACAACTTTCTGTTATCTCTATTCTCAAACATTCATCTCTGATACAGTGAATAAAAATGTTGTGATAATAAAATAAAATCTAATGCGCATTACACATGAATAAATACACTACTTGTGCCTTCGCGAACTACACTGATTTTAATTCAAACGCGCCACCCTTGACTTTGAAACGGTGCATTTCTCCTAAAGGTGAGAGATTTTCTTGCTTGTTTTGTAAATAAAACAATCAAAGGAACTGCTCATCCTATTTTCAGACTTTATTTCAAAGACATACCTTCGTGCTCCCCGGATAAAACGATCATGAGGAGTATTAAGCTGTTTCTCAACCATTTCTAACATTGCAAGGATGCCTGGCATGGAAATATCTCACATCAGATGACATCATGTAAATGACTCACTTAACTGGAGAGGTCATTCATCAGGTAAGCATAAAATGTAACATATCACACTGAATTTCCAGTCTAGCTAACGATGTAATTGTGCAAATAAGATTTGCGTTAAGAGTGATCTTGATCATGTTTTAAGTTGTTGTTTTTTTATTCAGTTTCTCGACCATCATACATCATTTTTAGCCAACAAAAAGCACTGGGAACTTCTTGTCCGGTTTTGGTGAAAAATGCTTCAGGAAAGGAACATTTCAGTTTTGAGGTAATCTAGAAAGACTTCGAGCATATCTCGTTCTTCAGACTTCTAATTAAAAAAACTTCCACAAAACATGGAGCTTTCTCAAATGTAATCTAGTATATAAAAAAGCAGATTCAAGCCCCCATACACACATGTCCAGTTTCAAAATATGACCTTTTTCTATCTATCTATACACCAAAGCCACATCCTTCACCAAACATTAATTCCCCTTCACTCTTCCCAACCTGACATCGAACATTAAGCAAACGGCACAACAAGGGATGAGTTTCTGTGCCACGCAACGCTTCATCAGCAGAGAAGCCGTAAGCATAAACTGGTTTACCCCCTCTGCATCATATGCGTTGATATCAGTCATTCTTAACTATCCTTCACCATTCACACTCTTGCATCCATTAACTTACCAAACCTCATATCCAGAGCATATTTCACCCCATCCCTTCATACCACATTTGGGCCTTCCTTCATTCTATTTCCCACCACTTCTGCACTACATTATCATTTAGTCAAACAGCCTGCATCCATTCTGTCCATAAGTCCAAACCATCTCAGAACATTTTCATCAACCCTCTCAGCAAGCTTTCTCACCAAACCAGTTCTTCTCATTACTTCTTCATTCCTCATCCTATTCAGTCACGTCACTCCACACATACTATGCAAACATCTCATTTTAAAGACATTTATACTATTACGCTCATTTACTCTCAACCTTTTTACCAGAAGAATATAATTTTTTTTATCAAATTTTTGAGAATGCTTTTATTTTATCCATCTTCCCTGTCACTTTTCTTGGACTAAACTGGATCTTTCTATTTGAAAGATGTGGTTAAACTTTAGCAGAATTCTACCTGTTAGTTGAAAACATATTTATTTATTTTTTTGTTTTTGTACCTTTGCAAAATTGGTACAATTGTTAATCTGTAATGCAAAAACGTTTGTTGTTCTCAGTGAGTGAGATCAACAAAACAAATTTGAATTTCAATGAATCTTGACAGATGGAGGCTGTACAAAAATAAACTTTGAATTGAGTCTGTCAACCAGGGCAGGAACGTAGGAGCTATGGCCTTCCAAATCTTTAAGAAAATTGGGTTTGGCTGCCTGGGAAGCAAATCACGAAGCAGACATTCTTGGAAATGAAACTGAACTGAGGTTGAAAATTTTCAATAACTTTGAGGGTTGGTTCATATTTAAAAAAAAAAAAAAAGATTTCTGATCAAGAAGAAAAATACATTTATGGGTCCTCATAGACAGAAACTGAAGGAAGGCTTTGATTTTTTTTTCTTTTCCTTAACCTTGTTTTACTCATCAAACGAAGATTTATGTCTGTCTGCACGTCAGTACAATTCAGTTTGTACGTAAGTCAGACGGCACAACCAGAAACAAAAGGTAGGGGATGGCTAGTTTGCCATGTATATGTAGTTTTTGTTTGTCTGTAAAGTACATAGTATTCTATATTGCCGGTATTTTCTCAAAGTCTTCAAAAAAACATGACTACTCTTTGTAACTTCTGACATACATACATCATCGGACTGTGTCACAAAACAGCTGAATGCTTGATATTCTTCCGATCCACTTTTGCGAAAAAAAACAAAACAAATCTTTTGTGTCATGATTACTGATGCGAAGCACTTGTGCCAGCTCATTTGGTACCAACTGCCTCAGACTCTGATTGGCTTCCTGTCCCTATTTAAACCCAATCCTTTCTGTCACCTGTTGTCAGTCCGTCTGCGAACCTCAGTTTACTCTAGGCAAGCTTTTCGACCCTGACTCACTCCTGTTTTGGCTCCCGTCTGTTTCCCGGCTTCGACCCATTTTCTGATCTCGACCACGTTTTTTGCTCCCCTGTCCCGGCTACTGATCTGCTTTTTCCGCTCCCGACACCGCTATCGCTCGCTACGGAAGTGCCACTTCCGCATTCAGAGCGACCTGCTCCCCGCGACCAGCGATCACCGGATCGTGTGTGCAATCCTTTCCCTTTTTCCCAATAAAACTGAGGGAAACGTACGCAAGTGGGTCCTGTCTCCGTCCTGGTCCGGACATTTTGACACGTTCCATACTTTAATTTTTTCTTTGTATGTTTTATGAATTGTTTGTCTTGTTTGTGAAACCCTTTTAAAAAGTGAGTTAGAAATAAATAAACGGATAATTTAACATTGAAATAAAATATTAACATTTGTTTGGAAACACGATGTAGCATATATTTAAACATTATCGAATGAAATAAATTATTTTAATTAGGAACAGCGATTTGTTTTTTCCCGTCTCAAAAGTTTGTAAAAAAAACACATAATAGACATTATAGCAAGTGATGTTAACACTTCTTTCATCCTTGCTCTCTGTGGGCAGAACACGCAAGCTAGTGTAGACGACAGACAGGATCTTTGATTATCAATGGCAATCCGTAGCAAGATATTGGTTGGAAAACCAAACCCCTCCGCAGACAGCTCCATTTTGTAAAGTTTATTGTTTTAAAAGTGACTAAATATATTTCTTTTGTTGGCCTTTTTCACTTCAATGATTGGAAATCTCAGTGATTTGAGTGGCAAGATACCCAGAACAGGAATCCAACCAAGATTTAAATCATCATAGAGCTCCACATTAAAGGTATAATCGGGCTTAAAAAAAAAATCCACCCCAACCCAATAGGGCTCTCGGATATTAAACCCCAACCACCGCACAACAAAGAAAACGAAACAAATAACAAGGACGGGAGGATAATCTGACAGAATAAAATAAAGTCAGTAAGAGAGAAGCCCGGTCTGGCCCAAAACCGTAAAAACGCAATGATTGACATTTTTAGGCCCAACCCAAAATTTGGGTTGAGCTTGCATCTGGCTAAGATCTTACCTCTACTTCACATGATTGTTGTGGCAGTAATATGATTATTCCTTCACTCTTGACTATTGAATGCTTAATTTATAACACATACCCAATGTTTCGGAATTTAATTAATTGGAGAACATTGACATTGTGTTTTCTTTGCTTATTTGATAAACTCTCGTCAATGAAACTTTGTACATTTTAATTGAAAATTGTATTATTGTGTGACTTTAAATTCCGACATGAAAACTGATTTAAGTTGATTCTAAAACCCTCTTGGTGGGCATGAAACTAAATATTGCAACTAAATAATGGTTATGAGTAGATGATCGGTCATCAAACTGAAATGGAAATAAAACAGAATTAGTTAACCCAGATTAACACAATTTTAAATTCATACTCTATAAAATAACCAAATCAGAGTGTTGTTTCACCTTAATTTATGTTTAAAATTGTTTTTTGTTTTGTCTTTTCCATTGTTCAATAACTTGACGGCTTTTCTTCTCGCTTCCTGATTGTGAAGGTGCTACATTTGTTTTTAACACTGTAGAGTAGTGTCCCTTGCTTCTTGGACACTTTCCATGATGTCGTTATGTCTTGATTATTATTATCACTTATAAAAAGCTTAGTTAATGTGTTGTATCAATCAATATGTATGTTTTTTTAATTAGTAACCTTGATGAACTACAAATCAATAAAAAGTGTAGCTACATACAGATTACAAGACTGATTTTTATTTTATTGACGTATCGTCTGCCGCCCTTTTTCTAAGATACAGAGGTAATTGAATTCGGCCAGCTTAGACATCATCACAATATTTCCTTCTCAACACAAGATAAAAGTATACGCGACAACACCACACAAGACGTGACAACACCGGACAGTAGGTCCTTCTTTCCTTGATGGGATGATAACGCTCACGTGTTGTTAATACCACATTTTTAATTGCTTCCTTCGCACCCTGTCTGCTTCGTATGTGATGATTTGAAGGGGAGGAAGTGAAGAAATGATCTCACTTGAGGAATTTAATTGCGGTCACATTTAAACTGTCAAGGGGAAACACACACACACAAAAAAAAATAACGCCCTGGTACCTCAAAGCACCTTGATGACAAGGCGACATTGGAATGAGAACACAAAATAATTATTCAAATGTTATTGCCCTTGTTGTAAGTTTCAGTTCCAATCACTGTTTCTGCTCCGAGAGAACACGTCTTCACTTCCCATCGCCCCCTCACAACACATCACAGTTGCCACGGTGATAAACATCGCCGAGAAGGAACAAGGATCCGACGGGGAAAGAAGAGCAAATGCATTCACGCTCATTCGGTTGGCTTTGTGTCTTAACCTTTGCGGAGGTCTCACTCTTTTACGCGCTTCATAACATTTTTTTTTGTTTTTTGGGTAATTTCTCACTCAGCCAATGCCTTCCTACGCACTTTATCTATTTCTCCCTTCTCTGACCAGGCTTGGTTTTGCGTTTGTGTCTGTGTGCATGTGCTTCACTTAATGGTCTTTGTGCCAATGACAAAATTAATGACAGCAACAGCTTGGCTGAGGGAGTCTAAAGGCTAATGAGAGATGGCGTGGTCATTAAAAGAGGGCCACCTTTGCATGTATGCAATTCGTCAAAGGACAGTGATGACATTATTGAAAGTGTATATGGTTAGATAATTACTGAATGGAAATGAATACCGTCATACTTCTATAGACGGGCGTCTCTAGACGCGAGAATTTCTACATACAGTAATCCCGCGCTACTTTGTGTAGCGGTTATCGCTGGCCCACTGCTTCGCGGATTTTAAAATGAATTGAGTTTTTTGTCATCGACATCAATATATCGTGCATTGTGTACTGCATCAGACAGCAGACAGTGAATGCTATAGCGGGGCAGGTTGTATGTGTGGGTGTGACTGTGATAGGCTGGTCAGCAGGGGTGGTCGTACCAGTCAATTTGGCCCCCAAAACTAAATGTCAAGCATGGCGACAGCTAGGTTTAAGCGGGTTGTGTCATTGAAAATAAATTTAAGAATGAAATCTTACTCTGAGGAAAGTCAGAAGAGTGCAAACAAATGGGTGATCACCAGAGGGTCTTCCGAGGATAATTTTAGGGTTCGGGAAGCAACTGAGGCAGGTCTGGCCTACTGCTATGACTAAGCTAAGAAACATCTCTCTTAAGCCACCCCTGCCAAGCCTGTATCTCACTAGAACCAGATCCATTAACCATGAAACGGATGACCAGGAGCTACAACTCGTTGGAAACCGCTACATTGAGGACGACTGTATTATAATAATCGCAGAGAACTGGCTGAACTTGAGGTTATCCAACATTACTGTGCAGATAGTCAGACGCCCGCTTTCTTTTTCCGGAGTCTCACGAAGGACAGTTCTCACGCTTTCTCCGGAATTTATTTTTCACCTTTACTCTGTTTTTCGCTTTTGGATTTTTTTTTTTTTTTTTTTTTTTGCTGCTGCTGTTTTTCAGCAAAAACAGAAAAGGCCCAAAGCAAGGAAAGCAGACAACATGGAATCGATAAAATCAACTATAAAAAAGAATTAGAAAAGAGCTAAGAACGATTTGATATGATGGATTACAAAACAGAGCAAATTGCTGAGAAAATGGAGAAAATGATAAACGAACTGATAGAAACAAAAATTTAGCTGGAGGACTTGAGGGAAAATTGACAGAAATCAATCAAGAAAGACTTCACGACAGTTCCAAACACGGTGGTAAAAATGGAAAACAAACTGAGCGAGAAAATAAAGAAGGTAAGCAAGCCATATTGACAGATCGTCAAAGAAAATCAACTTTAAATGTGTTGAAACCTTAAAACAAAGAGAAGGAAAGAGACATTCTTCTCTGTTGCTATATTTACTTAATCTGTGCACTTCATTTTTTCATTTAATTACTGAAAAGTTGAGTCAAAGACCTTACAACCTGTTACCTCACCTGTGCATTGTTCCTCAAATGTTTCAACCTAACAGGCTACACTTTGGCATTTGTGTTAATAAAAGGAAACAAATGTTAAGTCAATAATGATTTCTTGATTAATTCTTGACTCCATTTCTTGACCATTAAATTGCCCTTCTTTGCTATGGTGTTGATTATTAATATTAAGCCCAGATTATTATAATAGCATATAATGCAGAGGGGATTTTTTGACAGATTGACAGACTGATGTGCATTGTTTGAACATCATTCATGATTCATTTTCACAAAAGTGTGTAATTTAAGTTACAGTCGTATACTTTCAGTTGATAAGCGCGCTCGCTCGAGGAAAGTTTGACCATTAGGGGATTTCATGAAATGACGCTACTTCTCTGATTTTCACTTTTCGCAGGGTGTTCTGATCTCCATTAACCGCGTTAACCAAGGGATTACTGTACGAACTCTAAAAATTAAAATTATGAGCATTCCCAGAGGCTACAACTAGAGACCGCTCTTGACCGTACACCTCCAGCATGAACTCGTCCCAGTTGTGCGCTATCTACCATCTTGTTATTATTATGCAGCAAGTCTGTTTTTATCATATTCCATCTACTTTTTGTGGCTTTTTGTGACTCTACCCATGAGTTCTGAAAAAGGAAATGATGAGGTGTTCTCTGTGGGGAAAAAAGAGGATTATGTCTCTTTGAAGGAAGCAGGACACAATAGAAAAACATGAATGTGGTGTACCTGTGATTTACCAAGCTTAGCAATATAATCACTCAATATCTACTATTTATACGCTATAGAAACAGAAATATGTCATAAAGGCTATAACGAATTGCAACCACTATTCATGACAAGATGGAGACACTTATATTGTTCAGGGGATAAGGAACTAGATTCCATCACAGACAGCAGAAGTTGCTGTCTATCTACAAAGACCTACAATTTGAGGCGCCATCAACAAAGGAGTAATCATCGTTGGAAATGACCAGAATGGATTTCAAGGCCAATCATGGTTGGTTTGAGAATTTCTAGAGGGCTTTCTCAGTCTGGTTTGACATAAGGAAGTAGTGAAAGTAGGTTACAATGCCGTGAAAGAATTTTTGCAGTAAAATAAAGAAAATAAAAACAATTTGTGCATACATTCGATTAAAGTTACAGTAAGTTTAACTTGCGTTTTATTTCGTTAATAGCATCTTATTAGTCGTACTACTGTATTTTCATGTTTAATTAATATTTAAATGAGATTTTAGTAATCAAGAAGTTGTGTTTTGTGGCTTTTTAGGGTTAACTAGGACGCTTTTGGGATACCGGAACGTATTAATTAGTTTTCAGTGATTTCATATTGGAAAAATTCGCTCATTACTCGAGTAATTCTAGGTACGAGCACGATCCTGGAACAAATTAAGCTCATATGTAAAGGTACCACTTCATTTCTATTACCAATATATGTGACATACTGCACTGGAATTTCAGCGCTTAGCCATAACGCCGTAACAATCAATTGAGGCTTGATTCTAACCTCGGGTAGGTATAAATGTAGTTTATAATCCAATGAGTGATGAAAGATGAATAGCAGGCATTTAGTCTTCAAAATGTGCTCTATTAATGCTAAATGTCAGTTTTCTTTGTGCTCAAAAGAGACTCCATTCACCCAGCTCCTATTCGGCTTAACCTCATTAGGCTCTGCTCGTGTGTGAGCCTATCCCAGTTTTCTTTGGGCAAGTGACAGGATACAATCTGGGATGGTTGGCAGCCAATTCTAGGCCACAAATTGATAAATAATCGTTGAGGGCGCTAGAGGATTTGTATGCCTGTGCAAAATGTGGCCTAACTATTTTTTTAGCCAATGTCAACCAATTCAGGGTGTTCCCTGCTTACTGCCAGAAAATGCATGTGATGGGCCTAAGCATCCCCGCGACCCTTGTGAAGATTAGCGGCGCAGAAAATGGATGAATGGATTTTAGTGAATGTGTGGAAGTAGAATTCTATGGAGAACTAAAAGCTTAATTATATAAGTCAAAGTGAAAACGAAAATCAATATAAAATATTAACAGCAGAGTGCAATTACGTGAACAACAGTCACTGGTTAGCCAAAGTGGCGGACACACTTTGCCAGTCCGTGCACTTCTGGGTCAACCAACCAATGAGCAAATAGTTCATCATATTTGAATCCACCCCTTCATTTGAAAAACACTTTATGCAGATAGCAAGTCTGCAACATTTCAGATTTATTTTTGTTTCGAAAAGTAGTTTTACCTTTAGTGTGATGTGACATCCTCTGATCCAGTGGAGTACCGGGTGGATGTACAGGTGGATTAAAATCATTGTTTGGAGACACTTCTTTACTCTTCATAATTGTGCTAGTCATTGATTGGTTATGGCCATCCATCCACCCATCCATTATCTGCACCGCTTATCCTCAGTAGGGTAACGGGGGTGCTGGAGCCAATCCCAGCTATCTTCGGGCAGTGGGCAGGGGACACCCTGAACTGATTGCCAGCCAGTTGCAGGTCAGGTTATGGCCATATTCCTTAAAAAAGTATTAAATTGTGTGCCTTTGAAGTGTATTTTTATTATCTCAACCTTAATTTCCTTTATCATCTTCTAGTTCCTTTCTTTAAGTTGACAGGTATGTTATAAACACATAGATTCACATGGTAAAATTGGATTTCAAAATGGCCATTCGTCCTTTGTGCGCTGGCAACACAGAAAGAAGTGAATTCACAATATCATTTTACCTTGCCAACCTTTTTTTATATCAATTGTGACTAGATAGATTTACAATTTGTTCATATTGGAACACTATGTACACAAAAAACCTTCCTGCACTACATACATAGTGGAATCTATTGAGGCATATGCACTGCTGCTTCCACGAGTGCAAATAGTTGTATTGTCTTTTATAAGCCCATTATTTAGATGTAAAAGCAAGCATCCGGCTGCATATTGTGCTTTATGGCGAAAAGTGAGTCCGCTCGCTGGGTGATAAAGCGGCTATGGCCGGCCAGAAGACGACAACCAGCTCGCAGTAATAGACACTCTCGTCAGCGATATCCTGACTGCTGTTACACGTTTCAGCAAGGTGACCTCTAGAGTTGTGAAGCTCAGGCTTTGCTGCCACCTCACAAAAAAGGGACTTGGCATTGGCCAGGCAGTGGATGAGACGGGATGTGAGCTGGCTCTTTTGCGTGGTTAAGAGATATGATTTGCATACATTGGGAGAAGAATTTAAATGTGTTAGAAAGATGCGAGTCTGCTTAAAAATTACATAAGCTAGTTTTTATTTGGTAGGATTTGAGCATCAGTGTGTATTTTAATGCATAAGTTCTAAATAACTCTGTTAAACCTAAGTGACCCTAAACCGTTGAACACAAGTAACTGTTAAATTGCAAATCATCAGATTTGCAATTGTTTCTCAATCATTGCTTCTCTGAATGTCTTTTCTCTCTCGTTCTCCCGCTCTCTCGCTCGACCTTACCTAATTTGGTCACTCACTTCCAAGTTTTATTTCCCCTTTTCACAGCACTTGTCACTTGTCTTGTTTCCCTGTGTTTTTTTTCTCCTATCTTGTCTCATCCTCTTCCCTTTAGGACGCTGTTCCTTGCCATTTATTGCCTTTCTCGTCTCGTCAGCGCTATTGTATACCCTGTGTACATCCTTAACTTTGAATACTGCAGATGAAATTTTGGACTGTGGACCTCCCTGCTTGGACTCACTAGATGTCAGAACCTTTCGCCTGTCTAATTGCTTGTTTGCCTCTGGTGCTCTGGATACTGTTACCTTGCTGCCTGCCTTGCATTGTGACGAACGCTGCCCAAATGAAAGATGACCATCTGATTGTCCTAATCTGTGCTTCTGCATTGTGCTTATGCACCCTTCTGAGAGTAACAACTACTTCATAAAATGGGTAGGTGGGTGTTAGGATCCCTTGCGCACTAGGGTCGTAGGGGCACCATGCGCAAATGCAGCCTGGTGGCACCCATCCCTATCCAGGCCCATGAATGTTTTTACCCGGTTTCAAACCTTGGACTTGGCTAAAACCCGGCCTTTTTTCTTGGCAACTGTTCCTGCAACATAACGCCAGTCTTGTTTCAAAATAAGGAATTAAAAATTGCAAGATATGAAAATACATGCCTACTGAATTAAGGTTCAGTGCATACTATTTTGTGCCATCTCATTTTAAACTAACAGAATGCAACAATTTTGAAGCATATACACTGTATTTGTTCAAGAAACCCTATTTTGCAATCTTACCATTGAGTATTTATTATTTGCAATGAGTAGAAACGAGAGGGACCTGAAAAAAGGCAAACTAACAATAACTATTTACTAGCGAGAGACAAGTACAGGAGGACAAATTGTTGGGGCCAAAATCACTATAATGAGGGATTTATACCTTGTTTTGCAAAGTGATGAAATATATTGGTCTTTGAAAGAGAAGAAATTATGAAGTAAAAAGTAATAGTGCAAAATGTTACCTAAAGGGGCAGTGTGGTTTATTTGACCACTATGTGTCGTGTATGGGGTAGTGTGAGGACAGCAACCGTTTTGAGGCTGAGAGCTACTTTTCATTAATGATTGGCTTGATGCCTACCGTTTTGTCATACATTTATATAAATAAGTAAATTAACATCTTGTGCCGGCACCACGTTGGAGACCCCTGGTGCAGTGTGAGTGGAAACTATTGTTTAAAGACACAAGGAAGAATACAAACTACAGCAACTTAAGGTAAACAAAACACAATATTTCACTTTTCTTTTTGCCAAACCTTTTTGAGGTTTTTGGCTACCCGTAGCAGCAAGTCAAGGCAAGTCACTTTATTTGTATAGCCCTTAATCACAAGATGTCTCAAAGGGCTGCACAGGATTACAATTAGACCGTCGCCTGATCTTAAACCAACATGCGGGCAAAGGAAAACTCAAAACCTCCATCTTTAACTAACATACAGGCAAGGAAATACCTCAGCATGAGGAAAAAAGAAACCTTGAGAAGGGGCCTCACAAGTGCAATTCCTCCTTCCAGGATGACAAAGGTGCAATAGATTTAGCATTGGGTAACAGTTCACAAAACATAGTGAACATCAATAAAATATAATAATAATAATAATGAATAATAATGAGTGAGTTATTAATAATGAGAGATAATAATAGATAGATAATAGATAGATAATAATGAGAATAATAATGAGAGTTTTGAATAATAAGTAATAAGTTGAAATTTGTCCAAAAAGTCCATAATAGCAACGACGCAGCTTTCCATCTCTGCCGGTTGGTTGATGGCAAGATGGCAGACAATTATGTCAGCTCCTTTTAAGTGAGACAAAGGTTGTGGAAATTAAAAGCTTATATTAAAAAAAAATAGTTATTTATATGATAGTTCATGATTTTTGCCTATTGATTAAACCATTATTTGTTTTCTTTAATTAATTATTTTTTCTTTACCACTCGGATGCGCTTAATAATACACACTGTCCTTTTAATATTTACATTGGCTACTACAAAAAGGTGAGTGGTGATTCTAGTATTAGTCTAAAACTAGTAAAATAATATCTAATAATATCTACGTACGTCTCCCTAAATTTCCTGCCAGCATACGGATGTTTGGGGCGGCAGTAGCTCAGGAGGTAGAGCGCTTGTCTTGGGATCGAGGGATCCCAGTTCGAATCCTGGCTCGTCCGTGTTACATGTCGAAGTGTCCTTGGTTAAGACACTGAACCCCTAATACCCCCATTAAGCAGGTTAGCGCCTTACATGGCTGCAATACAAGGCCGCTATTGGGAAATGTGTAGCACATTGTAAAGCGATTTGGGAAGTCATTGACTTGAAAAGCGCTATAAAAATGTAGATCATTTCATTTCATTTACGGATGTGGGTTACAAAAGTAAGACAGGGAGAAAACTCAAAGATAATCTTTTAAAATTTTCCACTCGAGTTCAGTCAGGTTTCATTCATAGCGTACACACACGTACGCACACCAAAATCAAACAATGAGGAGTACATTCAAGCGGTTAGAAAAACAGGGCTTGAAAACCTGACAATGCATTGATTTTTATCAGAGGGTTGAACACACTTCAGTGCCACTGTTGTGAACGACTGTGTTCAGGAACATGTCTGCTTGAAAGACAGAAAGCTCAAAAGCAGATTTAAAGGTTGAAGGGACTGCTGAGAGGAAAGAAATGAATGTCCAGGCAGGAAAAACAGATCGAGGATAAAATGGAACCGAAACCACACAACAAAAAAGTTGTGCAGAAAATAGCAAGATATGAGAAAATAAGAAAAATGAAACATACAGGGTACTCTAAAGTCAGGCTGCAACACAAAATTTAAATTAGGGATGGGCGTTAATAATAAGCCCGATATCTATCAAAATATGACATCAACATTATAGGCCAAATAGCAGGAAATAGACCCACTAATTAGTCCTTTGGTGGCCACGCTATAATATTTAATCAGTCAAGGCTACTTGTTAGAAAGATTCCAACCACTTCTGGGCCTCATTAGAATACTTTTCATGATGATATTTTCTAGAGTTGTGCAGAGTAGCAAAGCGTGGTCCCGTCCCCTCTAAACTTCTCTGTAATGTGTGTGAAGCATCAGAGAGCTCGGTCGAGCTGAGTCTAACCCTGAATGAGATTTACCAGCCTGGAAGAAAAAAAATGGGTTTCAGTTCCATGAACCTAAATTTGAGTTAGTTAAATAAAGGTTCACCTATCACGGGTTCATTTTGGAACTTAGGATAAATGGTGCATCACAGTCTATATATATTTCCGTCATCCTCACTTATAGTTTTTGTTATTATTTGTATTTTTTGAACAGTGACGTGCGGTGAAGTTTGTGTTTGGTGAGGCATAGTCAGATTTACATATAAACTGACTGACTGAGATCATTTCTTCCTCATGCAGAGAGGCTCTTTAACTCCACCCGGGGGGAAAAAAGCCCATATTTAAACCCCAAACCCACATTTGCATATTACCCTATTTTTATTACCGTGTGTATTTTCCATAGCACTATTTAAATACTCTATATCAATGCGTTATATTGGGTATTTTTGGATTCTATATCTTTTTTATTATTATTTTATTTTTTAACACAAGGATACTGCTGGAAGTGTGAATTTCCCTACGGAGATGAATAAAGTATCTATCTATCTATCTATCTATCTATCTATCTATCTATCTATCTATCTATCTATCTATCTATCTATCTATCTATCTATCTCTCTCTCTCTCTCTCTCTCTCTCTCTCTCTCTCTCTCTCTCTCTCTCTCTCTCTCTCTCTCTCTCTCTCTCTCTCTCTCTCTCTCTCTCTCTCTCTATCTATCTATCTATCTATCTATCTATCTATCTATCTATCTATCTATATATCTATCTAAATGAATCTACAGTATTTTCTGAACTATAAGTCTCTCCGGAGTATAAACCGCACCAGCCAAAAAAAATGCAAAATTAAGAAGGAACCACCTGTATAAGTCACACTGGGAATATAAGTCGCATTTCGAGGGAAAAAGTTTTTGATAATGAAAATCCGACACCAAAAACATACATGACATCTTAAAAGACAATTCAAAATTCAAATAAAATAGAGAACATGCTGTACTAACGTTACATGTACGTACTTATCTTAGACACACTCGTCAGTACATATTAGGAGTTATTTAAATAACTCTAGCATAAAGAACAAACGTACAAAACTATCATCTTTACTCCAAATCACAAAATCCAACTAAATCTTCATCTTCGGTGTCACTATAAACCTAAAACAACTTCCGGTAGGTCCCGTAGGTAGACGATGCGCCGGTTTGCGGTTATCTTAAAAATTAACACTGAGGTTTTATGCATTAGACCAGTGGTGGGCAACCTGACTGCACGTCACTGCTCTCTAGATTCAGTCAGATGGAAAGTTACCAACTAAAAAGAGTTTTCTCTAAAAAAGGTTTAGACACAATTGAATACATTTAAAACTGTATAAACTGCTGATGAACATACAATGAAAAACCAAAATTCTGAGGTTAAATGCGAGAGCCATCACCGGGAGAAGTATCACTAATGGTCAGACGACGGGAGAATACGTAAAGCCGAAGGAAAGCGGAGAGATAAGATGAACGACAGTGGCCTTGAAAGATGGGTAATGTCAGAAACAGATTGCGCTCTGGATGGATAACAAATCATCTCATCGCCTCCTGATTTCATAGAAATGGCGTGTTGTTTAGCATACAGCCTTATGTCTCAGTTATGCGTCCGCGAGTGTTTCCGTATACCTGCTTACGATGCGAACGCCAGGTGCTGACCAGTTTAAAGCCTTTCATCGCAAGCGAAAATGAAATTATGTCTGCATAGTAATAAGCAGATGTGACAAAACAATTCAATAGTACACAATAACGCAATTGCGCTTATCACATTAGAGGCCATTTTTTTATTTTCTATGGGATGGCTTCCCTTTTTTATTAAGATGAAACGCTGGAAGAAGTTTGGAGCCAGGCTGTCCATCTATCCAACTTTGCTTGTACCGTATTGTATTGTGATTGTGTTTTTTTTTCTTTTTCCTGGCCGCAACAGTACTTCAGCTAATATCTCAAGAGGACACTAGTACTCCTAGATTGATCAGTGACCACTTGTTTGTGATTGACTGATCAATGTCAGGATAAACATAAACATTAGTGCTTTTTAAGCATCATACAATCCATTGTGACTGTTTTAGAGAAGAATGAACCACACATTGGAATTTCTTTTAATATTCAATATTAATATGCAAATTCCTAGATTTAAAGATGTTTCATTAAAATGATTAATCAATATTAAGGCAATTTACCAATACATAAACTGTTTTGAATTCATAAACATGAATCAAAAACATTAAAGACATGTTTCCAACTAATTTATGAAAGGAATCATTCTAGTTTTTAAAGCTGAAGGCTACTTTTTGTTGCTAATTAGCGCCATTGGCCACCAGTTTGATATGCATTTCCCCCCCAAAACATGTTATAACTATGTTGTCATTATTCAAGGTTTAAAAAGGCTCACTGAAGCACAAAACATCATGCCACTTCGAAACTAAATTTCATAGAAAATCACAATGAGCGATGATATATTTTCAGAACCAATACGCAGGCTATTAAGGTAGTCTTATGGAGCTACATGGTGCCCTCAGGTACCATATTGGAGACCTGTGGTTTAAAGGGAAAGTGGGTAGTATTTTAGCACTAGATTTCACTGTATAATGTAGTGCAACACAAAACGCAGCACAAGAGAGAATACAAACTACAGAGACTCATTTTGTCTTCTCAGTTTTTTGCCCACCCTTAGCAGTAAGATGTGGGACAATTATGTCAGCTCCCTCTGAGTGAGCCTCATGTTATTAAAAATAAATCAAAATTTGTTGCCATACAAGTTATTAAAAGATTCCCATTTATTTATTTTTTCTGCTTAATAATCATATAAATATTATTTTATGTAACGAATAAAGCTTTTTTACAACTAAGGTGCACAAAATAAAACACAATTAATTACATTTGACCAGTTGCTCCATCCACATTACATAATTGTTCAATTTAATGACTTTTACTATGGCCGAATATTATGGTTGATACCAAAGGTGCATTGGTCGCCAATTTTTTTCTTTGTCTTGCCAAAAAGATCAACCTGGGATTGATGGCAGGAGAAAAAAACTAGAGCAAAATGACCCTAGAAAAACAGGTCACAAATTTGTAAAATCCAAAATTAAGGTAAGTCCCTAGGTGTGAATGAGCGAGTGAGTTGTCTGTCTCTGTGTGCAATGCGACTCACTGGCAACCAGTTCAGGGTGTCCCCTGCCTACTGCCCGAAAATAGCTGGGATGGGCTCCAGCACCCCCGCGGCCCTACTGAGGATAAGTGGTGCAGATAATGGATGGCTGGATGGCTTCAAAAACATTCTTAACGAGGGCCTATTGGCCCGCCGTCAATTTTCTTTTCTTCTATCTGGACGAAGGGGACAGCTTCCCCAAAAAAGATAATCATACCCAAGCGGTGTGATTCTAGTACAGTGTCATTGCTCCTTTAAAAAGAGATGTCAACAGAAGATTGCTTTATTTTCTTCCTGGACTTGCCCACTTAAAGCAGGCTGCATCAGTCTGCATTGCGGCTTTCCACCGGTGCGCGGGGCATATGCTGAAACCCCATTCACGAAGGAAAATTCATCTCAAGGTATTCAGCTTTCAAGGTGACGGTTTAAACTAGACATCATACTGTTGGTTCTTGGGGAAAGTCTTAGCAGAATTTTGTGTATAAAGAAATCCCTCCAAACTCGTTAGCATTACAGCTGGAGTCTATCGGTTTATTTTTGCTACTAATTTAACCTTTTTACCGGTCAATTTTCCAAGTATCTCTTGTGTTTTCTTTCTTTTGTTACTTGTTGATTACATGTATCGATATATCGTTTTGTGTTACATTACTCTGCCTGGCTCCTTGGTTCCATCTCTTCCTGGATTCGCAATTCATATCATAAATCCAAGAACTCAAAGTGATAACTTTAAATTTAAATTAATTTGTAGTGAGTTTCTGCCGCTTTAGACATAAAGAGAGAAATCTTAAAACTAAACCTCCTGGTGAAGTGCTAGCTAAATCTAGAGGTGAATCCGTTACCTGATCGCACTAAGGAATATTTCTTTCCAACATTGTAAATATTAAATTAAAGCAAAAACCTCCATATAATCTTATTCTATTTTTAATATTGGAGACATGCAAAGGAGATTACATATGATCCCTGTTTGTTATTTTGACTATTATGGACTGTTTATGTCATTGTCTCTATTGGCCAACCCTATTGCATCCAATGTTTAGTGATTGGTCAGCGATATTTTTCGACTGATCAACCACTCAAACTTTGAGTTATTTTTAGGTACATAAATGCGCGTTATACACAAATATATACGGTAGTTTCTTCTTGCTCTTTTATACAAGTAAGAGACATAGTGTCCTGAATATTTTCTAGCTCAAACTTTTGAGGCAATCAGCGCATTCTCCCGGTTTGCGGAACTTGGTTTGACTTGTGAAACTGTCATCAAGTATTTTGGCCGAGAAAGCCACGACAGCTGTCTCAGGTTTGAAAGGTGCCGGCTTTACACTGCTGGTTTCAGCTCCTTACGTAAAACCAACTTGAGAAAGGCACATCTTTAATTCATGGACATTCTCATATTTTTAGCCTGGTATTTTGGGTCATCATCCTTTTGGAAGTCCATACAACCTATCACTTCAGGTTTTGGACACCTAGAAGAACATTTCTCCTCAGAGTGATTGGATCCACATCCTTGTACTCTACGAGAAAAAAAAAATCCCCCAAAAGGCACAAAAGAACATGGCCTCCTTCATTCTCACATCAAAAATACATTTCTGTTCCACTGGCAGAACATTTTGCTACTTTTGTATTTTTACTTTTCTTTCATTTTCAAACTTGTTTTAATGGTGAAAAAAAAACTGTATTAAATGTTATCGCAGTGAAAATCTGCAAAGTAGGTACCTTTATTTATTTATTCATGTATTTATTTGATTTTTAATTATTGCTGACCCAGTAATAAAATTTGTTAATAAAATTTGTTTTACAAATAAAATTATTGTACTTTATTAACTTTTTTTTTTTAAAACAAATAACTTCTGCACAGTCAAATTACAATTTAAAAAACAATCTTTATAAATTAAGATCCAATACACTTCATTTTACATGATACCTTGCCACCATCATGTGAACGTTATGAAAAATTATTTACCTTCCGGTTCTGTCCTAACAAGCTCCAGGGAGCCATTGGGGAACACCAAAGACCTGCATGTGGCTCCTGACCAGGTTTAGTGGGTCGAAAGGTCCAACTTTGTTGGCAATAGAAAACATCTTGCTTTGTTTAGCCAATTAGAATGCAGAACATAATGCACAATGAAAATCCACAAATAAGTCAACCTGCGATAAATGAAGTGCGAAGTAACAAGGTGTCTGTACCTGAAATCTGCAATATTGTGTCATGGCCGATGTCAGATTACTTTGCTCATTTTAGGTATAATTTGGTCGTCCCATTTCTCCTCAGAAGTGCAACCCAAAAAAAATAAATAAATAAATAAAAAATCCCGAAGCAGCATGATTGAAAAATAATTGCAAGAATGGGATCGGCATTTGTTCATTTTCAAAGCCTCCATTGTTTTATTCCGGAGCATGCTGAGACTAATTGTTTGTTTTTACCAACTGACATGGTCATAAATTGAGTTCATTATTAAACAGTTGGTCTGTTTTTTCATACAATGATTGCACTTTACACCCTAAAACTATAATATAATAATATAAATAATGGTGCTTAAAGTGCCACTATTAAAAAAGTGTTGTGGTGCAACACTAGTCTACAGTCAGATTTTGTACACATTTTTAATGACCGAATTCAAGCACTTTTTAACGACTTTCAAAGACAGTTTTTTAATTTCTCCACTACCATTTAAAGAAGAAATACGGTGTAAATCAAGTATTTTGCAGATACCTATATCACTGCTTTTAATCGTGCTTGTGCAATTATCAAGATATAATTTTTGATCTTGAGTAAATGGCCCATAATAGATGTCCATAAACAATACGTAATCTTTGAACTAACACAAGTTTCCTAGTGCCCTGTTTAGGTGAAACATGCACCTGTCTTGGGTGCAGCATGTAGGGGGTGATAATATTTCATAGGACAACGCCACACAAACTAATGCCAGTTGCAATTTCAAAGTGAGCAGTGTCTGCGTCACTTTTAGGCAGGTTGTTGAGAAACATGGCAACAACTTCAAGCGTTTACGAGCATTTTACCCAGAATTCAAGCAGTTTTTTAATCCTTGAAAACACAACATAAATATTCAAGCATTTTCAGAGAATTCAAGCACAAACTTTGCACAGTGTCCATTTGTGTTTCGTTCCCCACGCCATAAAATATGTTTTTTTCATGAAGCATTAATGTATACTTCACTCAGGGCCAACGTTTAGATAACCTGCAACATGTTTTTTTGCTTGCTATTTATTTTTTATCATGTATTATTGCAACATCCATTGCAGCCTTGTCATCCTGGAAGGGGGATTACCTCATGTGCTGTCCCTTCTCAAGGTTTCTTTATTTTCCTCATATTAAGGTTTTTGAGTTTCTCCTTGCCCTCATGTAGGTTTTAGATCCGGGGATGGTGTAATAATAGTCTGTGGTTTGCAATAATCTGTGTTCGGTGCAGCCCTTTGAGACTCTTTGTGATTAAGGACTATACAAATAAATATGACTTCACTTGACATGTATTCATTTTATTTAATATATAAAGTATAAACAAAGCGGGATACAGTAGGACCACTGTATTTATCACATATAAACATATATTTCTCTCGATTAAATTTAAACTCTAACTAGTTAACTTGAGTTAGGACACAGAATGAACAGATGGACAGAGCATGGAAAGCAAGCAGTGCTCATCAACACATTCGACACACATTC
Source organism: Urocampus carinirostris (assembly GCF_059441175.1). Lineage (NCBI taxonomy): Eukaryota > Metazoa > Chordata > Actinopteri > Syngnathiformes > Syngnathidae > Urocampus > Urocampus carinirostris. The sequence goes on along the minus strand of NC_142358.1, from coordinate 19,896,428 downwards.
TGTTCCACGCGGCTGTTGAGTTGCTCAGCAGCTCCAAACTTTGACCCAGCCACTCAAAATAAAGGCCTGCTCACTCTTATATCATGTATTAATATGTTAAAATACAAAAATGAAGACTTTTAGGGATTAAGCATGGGGAAATGAAAAAAAAAATGGATGTTTAAGCATGGCGTTGGAAAAGCTAACATTCGTACAGTCTATCACTCATGACAAGCATAGCTTTAAAAAAAATGTTTTAATAATATTATCATTCTTATTATTAAGAATATCCATTTGTTTGTGTTTTAGAACTTTAAAGGAGAGTGCTTAATATTTGACTAGGTCAAAACGAGTGCTTAAAGCACAAGGAAAACGACAAAAGTGACTAAAAATGTTCTTCTCTGTTTTTTGTCCAGCTTTTTGTAAAGAGGAGGGGGGGCAAAAAAAAGAAAGGAAAAATTAAATAAAGGAAAATGATGGAAAAAAGGAAACAAAAAGGACACATAGGAGAGAGAAAAGGGAGAAATGGAACGAAATAGGGACAAAAAAGAAATAAAAAAGGTTAAAGAAGGAAAAAAGGAAAGAAAACAATTGAAACAAATCAAAAAAATGAAAAGAAAAAAGATGTAAAAATGAAAGGAAAAAGAAGAAAAAAATGAAGAAAATGAAAAAGGAAGAAGGCAGGTTTTGTGGTACCCGTAGGAGTAAGATGCCCGGGAATCATGTCTGCGCCCTCTGGACGAGCCTCAACTTATGTCAGATCTAAATTTATTGGCCTAAAACTTTTAATAAAATGCATTATTTTAAATATATCTTATATTTTTGCTTGTTTTTAAATCAATGTCGTTTTTTTTTCCATAAATCAAGCTTTTTAACCACAAGGAAGCACTAAATAATACAGCCTGTACTTAAAATAAACTTGCGATATGTGCGCCTTTGTAGTTGAGCCGCTAAGCAGCTAAGCAGACCTGTTGAAATGAATTGCTTTCAATGAACTTGTTTTCTTTTCTCCTAAGGAGGGAAGAAAAAAGAGCCGCACCAAGCCCATTCTCTGCTTTCATTATTCCCACAAAAAATAAATTAAAATGGGGACTGGTGTAGGTGGCCGCTTGTCCCCAAAGACAACACAAGTAACCCGGCACTGTTCCCAAAATAGCTCACAATTGATTGGACACTGTTGCTCACTAAAACTTTGACACATTAAAGAGAACAATGCCAAAATGTGTAGAATAGTAAGTTTTTCCTGGAAGTGGAAGTCAAAACAAGGGGATTTTACAAATAATAAAATGCTTCTATGCATTTATTTTTGCATTTGTGGATGGGGTGCATTTGTAGGTGGGGTGTGGCATTTGTAAACCTAAGGCTGCAAGCATGACGTAAAGCCAGGAGGTGACTTCAAAGTAACACATGATTTGAGTAGATTTGACACGCTCAAATAAACTCTTCTTTTTTAATCTTTTTGGGGGTTTGCCCCGGACAGACCTGATAAAAGTAAAATAAACGCAGATTGGTACAATGGAAAATAAAGTATAAGGGCTCTTTGAACTCAGTTAGGGATTGTTGACAAATACTTAATAGAGAAAACATTTACCTTTCAACTTTTTGAGGACATTTCAGACAAGGCACCCAGCTTTTGAATTGAAAATTGATGTTTTTATCATTATTTTGCAACAACAATTTTAAGAGTTGGTGTTATGAGTTGATGACAGGAAGTTGCTAGCTAGTGTTTGGATAACCAATCAGGAATTACTTGCTTTCTGAAGCGGACAAGATTGGTCATTAGCTAAAGTTAGAGCCTCGTGTATGTCATAATCCCTCAAAACCACTCTAAAAATGGCTGCCTTCAGTTAAGGATCCCCAAAAAATAAGTAGAACTTCTTAAACAATATTATATAAATACAGAATGTGATAACTGATTTGCACAAAGACGATTTAATGGGATGCCTGTTCTTATTTTGACTCACTGTTGTTTGTTTATTCTACTTTTGCATCATTGTCGCTATCGGCCAATCATGTTGCGTTTTTTTTATTTTCACATCCTTTCAGGGTGATCTGTTTTTTGTAACATTGAAGATTGAATAAAAATAGGGGGCTAGGAGGAGCGCCTTAGGGAATAGTTAGAATTTTCCTATCTAGGAACTCTTTATCCGGACTTCCTTGCAAGTTCAAAATCAATTGATGTCTTCTCAGCCTTTTTTAATTGTTTACTAAAGTTGAAAATGATCAGTTAACTTACCTTAACATACAAAAAGTAGGAGTGTGTGCTTTATTTCAGGGGCTAGAGTGAGACCACGACAAGTGATTCTGATTTTGCGCACACCATTGGGGGCCAATCAATAGAAGTAGTTTAAGCAAGCTAACAGCAAATCAAGTGCAGCCATCTGGAAATTCTTGTCAAATTGCTTGGCCTTTATCTATTACATATTACGTCTCTTAATTGAAGGACTTTAAGGGATCGTGCATCGTTTAAGGTTTTCTCTAAATAGTTGAAAGTTAAATATTTTCTCTGTACAGTATGTGTTAATGCCCTTTTTTGTCCAACCACACCTATCTGCTTTCATCTTACTTTTAGCAGAGCTGTTTGGGACGAAACACATTATGTTCTTGAGAGTGACGTCATGCTCCTCCCTTCCGGTATTTCTTTTTTTTTTTTTTTGATAGAATTAAAACGGTGAAATTAAGAAAAGGCCTTTCTCCAATAGAGTTCAAAAGCTAACCTAAACTAAGAGAAAGATGAAAAAATAAGTGTTTATTGGAGCGTGTATAAGAAATGCACGTACTTGCACACTCATCATGAAAGAGCTGACTCAGGCTGCAATGAGAATAATGAAGTTACAAATTTCATACAGCTTCCTTTTATTAGTATTTTTTTCTTTGTTTCAATTATGTTAAGATGTGATTCATTTTACATAAAATGCATTGCTATAATAACCGGTAAAATTATTTGATTCATGTGAAAAGTGTTTGGCTTGTCAAGTCACATTTATTTGTATAGCCCTTAATCACAAAAATCTCTCAAAGGACTGCACAGGATTACAATTACACCATCGCCTTGACAAGAGGATGGGAGATAAGCTAAGATAAGCTCCAGCCTTTTCCCACCAGATCTATTTTTTCCTTATGTTTTCTCAATTGTTTATCAAAGTTGTTCATTTTGAATTCATTGCAACCTTTCATTTGATATACAGAACCAAAAACTGTCAGTCAATCAATTGCACCACAGTCAATTTAGCCAATACAAGTCACTTCATCAAGTCATACATAGATTCAACTCAATAATACTTGAACATCCTTGTCAGGTAAAAAAACAACAACCCATAACTGCTTAATTTGTATTTATTATTTTAGTGTCTGCAGAACTTCTCACCCATATAGGCCTTTCCTAGTGGGGACGAAGAGCATAAATCCAATCCAACAGTCATCTAATAAGACGACTGAGCAAGATTTTTTAGTCAATAAGTTTTATAGTGACATCACAAAAACACAATACAACATTGGCATGTGTGTTTTTGACAAGAACAAATTATTTTTCAATTGAAAACGGGCGAAAAAAAGGACTGAGGCACAGGGCTTCTTACAATGCGTTCATTGCCAATTGTCTTTTAGGTATATATGGGTTCAGATGACAAGTGAATGCATATTGACTTCACATGCAGCTGTAAGGAGGAGGCTCATATTTCCCTTTTCCCAGTATACTGTCAGTTTGTCCACTGGGATGTCTAAAAGCCACTTACTGCACATGTCTCCATGTCCCCGTTGGCACACTTGAGCTCTTAGACTAAAAGGTATAGCCATGGTGACCTCTCAGCCTATGGAACCTTTCAGGTATAGACAACTAAAAACCATCAGAAAGAGATAGAAACGGAAAAACACCTAGTGTACATCACTGTAAACGTTTTTTTTCGCAAAGCATACGCACAATGCAGGGTAAATACTTTCAGGCGACAAATTGTTTGGCTTAAACGGTACCTGAGAGCTGTGAAAGTCTTACAGAAAAAAGTAAGGTCCCCCTCAACCAGCTCCCGCCCCGCCCCAACCTTTTACATTTAGTACAGTCCCCTGGGGAAATCTTATACACACATCAAGCCCTCGAGGGTCTTTTCAACCTCTTCACAGGTCATTTTCTGCTCAGCCTTTTATTCCACCTTCTATTCAACATTCAGTAATTTTGTTATTACAATGGCAGAGCAGGAAAAAAAAAACTAAATGGCACAGCCGGATAATAGCCCTAAAACGAACCTCAAACTTACACAATGTTCAAAGGAGTAGAAGCTAGGTTGGTGGATATATTTTTAGAAACAATTGATTAAAACAGGAAAGAATAGAAAATATGGGATATGTAAGAGGGATAATAAATAAATATAGTCGATGAAATAGATTAAATTACAGATAGATAGATAGATAGATAGATAGATAGATAGATAGATAGATAGATAGATAGATAGATAGATAGATAGATAGATAGATAGATAGATAGATAGATAGATAGATAGATAGATAGATAGATAGATAGATAGATAGAGAGGGATTGCAAAAATTGTTACTACAATTCTAATGTAAATTAAAATGCCATTTTTTTCATATGTTTATAAACATTTTTCTTATTTAGGATAATTGTATTTATTTATTTGTTTTGACAAAATAGTTTTTTTTGAAAAAAGAGATAATATCTAATGTCAGAAAACTTTGCTCATTTAAACTGGTATTTTGTTGAATACATCCAAAAGTACCAATATAACTTTAAATACATCAAAACCCGGAATATAAACTTTTTTTTTCATCAAAATAAAGTGCCATTATAATAACAACAATTTGTTTTGATCCCTTAATTTTCTCCACCTATTTTACGAGAAAAACAAATTTGTTAATTTGTCTAAGTCTAGTCAAGATAAGTCACATGTACTTCTCAAAGTGCTGCACAAACCTATAGTTATAGTAGATTTAACAGCCTAAGGGCCCGGTCACAGCCGTTTGCGGCTGAATCACGGCCAGAAATTTCTGCCTGTGAGGCGGACGCTATTGGACGCTTTGAGATGATCGCCATACAGACGAGATACAGCAGTGCTTAACACGCGGTCGGAAATTTGCGTAGGCGTCGGATTTGGGCACAACACCGGCTCGGGAGCTTTTATACCCGTGGTCCACACGAGAAAATGACGCGGAAATGACGCGATGAGGAAGCGGAACAGTTGCCGGCGTCTGTTTTGCGGGCATACCACCGATGAACAGCGGGTTGGCCAATTTTGCGCATTTTCCATCGCGGGCAACCACGGGCAAAAAAACCCGCAAAATTTTAGCCGTGATTCAGCCGCAAACGGCTGTGTGACCGGCCCCTTAGATCGCAAACCTACACCACATGAGAGAAGTGAGAAAAATTTGTAAAAGAGAAAGGCTGCAATGAATATTGAGTGGGCATCAATGGACCCAAACATCAGAGAAACAAGACCCAGAATGAGCAACATTTTGGGTAATATTGTATGTACTGTATAAAAGTAAAATCAGATTAACAACCGGGCTCGGTACTGCTATCTGCTGCCTAGACAGTATCTAGTGAAAGAAGTGGTAAAATGTGCTGTGTGAGAGTAATACACTGTGATGCCGGTTGGCTGTCAAAATTGCCGTGCATGTTGTCGGGCTGCTGTGCGCTGTGGTGCAAGACATTGAAATAAAAAAATAAGCATCCACTGGGAAAAAATTAGCATCTGCTGGCGGTGGTCATAAGATCCCGTGGACGTGAATAGAGTCGGATGTTACTTGCATACATAGAATAGAATTAGAATAGAATATAATTTACTTTTATTGTCATTCTTTGTAACCATGCACACAAAACGAAATGTCGATACACCTGACCCGTATAGTTAAACAGTAGCGAGCCGATGCAGCCGCAGACAAACAGGGCGCCGCCATTTTAGACCCGACTTGCTGTGTTGGGAGTCATTAGGTGACCAAAACCCCCAATTCCAACCCTTAAATGCCGAGCAGATAGGCAATGAGTACCAATGTTGTAGGTCTTAGGTATGACTCGGCCGGGGCTTGAACCAGCGACCTCCCAGTCTCGGAGCGGGCGCCCTACCATCTAGGCTACTGAGCTGGTCATACTTAAGCAAGAAATAAATACAATGAAAGAACCACGATTTAATCCGTTAAAACTATAAACTAGTTTTAATAGAAGTATCATAATCTAATTGGAATGTTGAGTTCTAGCGTTGAAAATAACTAACTTACTAACTGGCTAACTGGCTAAGTGGTTAGCTCTATAATGTTAAAAATATTTTTTTGTCATATATTTTCCATACATAAGGCGCACCGGACTATAAGGCGCTACAGTGGGATTGTCAACAAAACAGTCAGATATTTCAGTCACACTTATTAATCTCTTAACATTTCGACAGCTCTCAAATTAGCAAATATGTGTCTCAGACACGTACGGACATGCCAACCATTTCTTAGTTTCTATTTTCTTTTTCGCTGGCAACTGTGTGGACAGCAAAGTAAGATTTTCATTGTGCAGGGAAACGTGATTCTTTACTGTTCATAGAACAATAAACACATTGAATTGTATTGAATTGAATTGAAGAATAGACTCATCACAAAAACATCAAGATCAGTCTGAAACAAGATACTGGGAAATACAAAGCCGGGGTAGCTCATCAAAGTCGTCTTGCAGCTATCAGGTTCGATAATAATACGCAACCATGGTCCTCTTACGTTCGTGAATGTAGTAAAATCCAACCGTGTCAAATATTTACATACTACAAAACTCTCAATAATGCCCACAAATAAAAGAAGAAATCCTCAGAGAAACATCGATAGTTGTTGCTTGTTGCTAGTTGTCTATTTAGTCCCATAATTCCTGTTTACAAATAAAGACGAGTAAAAAACGTTTTCTCCATGCTGTAGAGCATCTTAACGTGTGATACACATTCATCTTTTCCAGCCAATTGCAGGCTTTGTTTTGCCCCGCTTTAGCCTATGCGAGCCTGTAAATGCTAAAAATGACCCGCCTCCTTTACTTTTGAATAACTTTAGCCAATAGTGACCGATTCAAATGATGTTGACACATTGGTTAGGAAATGAAACACTGGTATATGTATATCCCAGCATACACCGCGGATTACTTCTACGGTGGAAAATCTAGTCAGCGGCTGCTTGCCTTAGTTGCAAGACCTTGCGACTCAATATTGATCCATATATAAGGCCCACTGTATTATAAGGCCAATGGTGAGCTTTTGAAAAAAATAAGGCTTTTAGGTGCACCTCATAGTGCGGAAAATACGGTACTTGATTTTCGTGAAAAGTGTTTCCACTGTCAAGAGACGGGACCAAGAAAAACTCCAGCTTTTTCCTGTCAGCCCTTTCTTTCCTTTCTGTTTTGTCGATTGTTTATTAAAGCTGTTGAAATGTACAAATCTGTTTATTAGCGGCATTGGTCCGAGCTGTGAAAATGTTGACAAACATTACATCAGCCTATGGTACAAAAATGGTTGGGGACCACTGATGTACAGTACAATAGCAAATGTGTTGTGGTTATTTCCAGGTTTGGACAATGCATCCATTATACATTGGGCTGCATATACAGTTTATGCACCACAGCGATACATTCATGATAAAATTCTGCACCTGTGAATACGGTCCATTTATCAAGTACAAAACGCTACTGTAAAAAGAAAAAAATCTACTGTAAGCATCAAAGTACAGTATATGGTGCAGTACACATTCATATCTAACCTGTAATATCCTTCGAGGTTGGCCGTGACGCAAAGGTGCCCTTTTGTCACAAGTCATTAATCAAAAAATGTTGGTTCCAGGCATCAGAGCAAACAAAGCCATTTGTGTCTACTTGTGGAAAATTCTTCTCATCGTTTTGCCCCTGTGGCACACAATGCCACATTCGTGGCTGGCTAGCACCAAATCATCAGGCACAGCATTGGTGGATGTTCTTATACAAACATTTGCTTTTTGCATCACAACAGAGACAATATTAAAAACAGTCTCTAAACTACCCATTTTTGGTTAGGTGATGTCTTTCTGTCATGAATTTAAAAAATAATACTGTTTTTGTATGGTTTATTTGAATTCACTTTTGCTTAAGGGACAGTACATATTTTTCGGGCCTCATAGTGGTTACAAAATCGTTATTTTAAAAAAAACAATATTGATTTAAATAATAGGCAAAAATAATTAAACTATCATGTAAACTAGCATTTAATTTAAATACTTGTAGTTGGAGAAATTTGAGTTTTTTTCCATCACATGAGACACACCCAAAGAAAGCAATATGGTTTCATTTGCATCAGTTTGAGTCTCGATAGTTTGTATTCTTTCTTGCGCTTTTAGCTGTCGTTTTCGGTTGAACTATGCCCTTCAGCAGGGGTCTCAAACTCAATTTTCTTAGGGGCCGCCTGGGTAAGTTTGGGCTGCTTCTCTACACCAAATAAGTTAAAAAAAACTGAATTATAATCAAACAAAGCAATCAATCAGTTATGAATAAAAATATATCGCTATTAAGAAAAACTTAAACTACTTATGTAAGAAGAAAAATATAATTGATATTGTCTTTCAAAGGTGGGTATTAACAGTCATGATCTTTTCTAAAAATGCTTTTTGCAAAATAGTTCATTGTACTATTCAATTCCTGTGACGTATGATGAAAAAGCAAACACAGCCAAGTTTCAGCAGATAAAATACACTTGGCTCGAAGCCAGAAACTCACCTTAAGTGCAAGGTGCATTTACTTTGTTTTAAGCCTCAGTTCAAAAGCATTCTTTTAAACTCAGGCTGCGTGTCTGAGACCTCTGCCGTACAGTGACAGGTAGAGGTTGAAAATTACACACTGTCCCTTTAACAAGCAAGGTGCAAGTCCGTGTTAGGTTAAGTGCCGGTTTGGGTTTTACAACCTGTATTTACCCCTCGGAAAGCGGACCATGCTGCATTTTCTTCAACCATGTGTTTAATGTCTGCCTAGACAAGCGGGTGCTTATTTACTGGAATTGAAACTCATTTATAACCAAACTCTCAAAAGGTAAACCACCTTAACAGCAATGAAGTAGGCGCATAAACACATCTTAAAACATGTTTGCAGTATTTTTGTAGGATTTAAGTGGTAGGGTTTTTGTAGTTTTTCAGTAGTTGCACTTGGTAGTAATGTAGCATTTGGGGAGTATTACTGTAGTAGTGTTTCTGTGGTAATATTTCTGTATTATATGATTACTGTAGTAGTATTTCTATCTGTAGTTTTTCTTTTCAATCGAAAACAAAAAATATATATTAAATCCCTGTTGTTTAAATACGAAATTTGATAAGTTATGTAATAATTGTGTAGTGTTTTTGTAGTAGACACACAAAAGAACTGTTACCAATGTGCCTATGGTCCTAATTTTGCCCACCCCTGCTACACATTTGTCTGTCCGTCTATTCAACTATCCAACTATAGATCTATACATCCATCTACCTATCAATATATCTGTAGATATATAAATCTCGCAATACATCTATAAATCTATCTATACATCTAGACATTTATTGATCTATACATCTATCTAGCTATACATCATTACATCTATCTATACATCCATCCATCTATAAATCTATCTACTGTATATTTCTATTGGTAACTCAAAAAAAGTTTGCATGCAAAAAAATTCAAGTAAACAAAAATGACCCCTTTCTTCCTTCTCAAGATTGGACAGATCGATTCATGCAACTGGAGATTGAAGACCTCACAAACCTGGATCTGTCATGATTACCGATGTGAATCACCTGTGCCTGCTCATATGGCGCCAACCGCTGCGGGCTTTGATTGGCTCCCTGTCCCTATTTAAACCCAGTCCTGTCACTCACCGGTTGTCAGTCCGTCTGCGAATCTCTGTTGATACAAGGCAAGCTTTTTTTGACCCTGACTCCCGCCTGTCCCGTTTTTGCTCCCGTTTGTCTGCGGTTACGACCTGTTTTGATCCCGACCACGTCTGCTCCCCGGTCCCGGCTTACGACCTATTTTAATCCCGACTATGTCTACTCTCCCGTCCTGGTTTACGACTCGTTTCCGACCACGTTTTTGATCTCCATCTCTCCACTACCGACCTGTTTTAAAGTCCCTGACACCGCCATCACTCGCTACGGAAGATCCTCTTCCGTATTCGGATCACTATCCGAGAGTGAGAGCGACTTGCTTCCCGCGTCCAGCGAACACCGGGTCCTGGGCACAACCCTTCCTCTTGCTTTCAATAAAACTGGTGGTAAACGTTCCGCAATTGGGTCCTGATTCCATTCTGGTCGTGACAGGATCAGTCCACTCAAGAAGGACAGAGATAAAAGTGAGGAAATGATGTACAGCAATGGATCTGTGCCTAGCGACCATAGGCAAAACAGTATGCATATTAAGCTTTTATTACGACTATTTGTATCCTTGGTTGAATGGAAACACCCCCTGTGTATGAATGAAATCAAAAGGAAAAATGAAAGTGCTTCACTAACATGAAAGACGTAATGCTGCATTGTGCTTTTTTTGAAACCTCAGCAGACTTCAACCGAATGTCATTTATTTCCATCCCTGGGCCAATAATGTTTGCTGGGACTTCCATTGAGAATAAAACAACAGTACTGTTTCACATAATGTAAAAGACGTAAATACGATGATACCTTTCTGGTGGATTACAACACCAAATAGCAAACGTATATTAAATGTGTGTTTCCGATAATGGTATTTTGAATTGAATTTTGGTTTTAAGATAAGAGGACTGAAATGTAAACACTTTCTGGTTCATTTGTTAATCCACAATAAAATCGACGGATTAAGTGAATGAAAAAAAAAATCCTGTTTGCTGCAGGCCCGATTACAATAGTGTGTGCATGGTAGTGCGTTCTAGCAAGCGAGTGGGTTGTTACATAAAGCTTAGGTTGATCGCGGTTGTTTTTGACATTGACAAACTGTTTGAATGCATTTTTTCCTACTATGCGTACTGTAATACAGCAATGGGAGTTTTTGTGACAAAAAATAGGAATGGAGAAATGATTTTAAGACCTTGACTCCCATTAGCCCTTTCCATTGAGATTTCACTCCATCTATACATTAAATACAAACATTTATCTTAGTGAATTGGAGCCTTTAGCTTCCGCAGCAGCATATAAGCAGCACATGATTCTCTGACAAATTAATCCGTACATCTGTTCTGCTGAGGGCTGACAACAGATTAACCTGCTGCTTTTGCTGCCTCATTGCTACAAGCGCTCATGCAAATCCAGCTCACATACACAAAATCAGCAGTTCCCACACATATTATTCGTAGTGGGACTAATGCATTACGAGGGAACGCAATTAATTTTTTTCTGTAATGAGTACTATAACGCGTTATTAATGCAATTTTGTAGTACTGCTATCAATACTGCATGGTGTGTTACCGAGTTATTTCCGTTACTTATTAAAAACAGATCCTGCATTAGATACTATTCTGATGGCTGATGACTCATGTATCACTTACATTGTCGAATGCAACCCTTCATCCACCAACTACAATTTTTAAAGGATGAGTTGTTTATATTTACCTCCAAAGTTCAACTAAATAAAGTTATGGCAGCGCAGTCTGAAGCGCAGAGTACGAGAGCGCTGAATTTCACCACATGGAGATATTCTCCCTACTGCATGTCACGTATTTTAGCTAAATTTTCAACTATAAAATAAAATACTCAAATCACGGGGTCATCTTATGTGCGCATATTTGGTTGTGGTTCACCAGTAGCCAATTGGCAGTGCATGAGGAGGGAAACCTGGAATATACACGAACAAACGGTAAGAGTGTCCTAAATTTTGGTCTTTTGGTTTGAAAAATTATTCTTGAAATACCCCATAGCTGGAGAAAAAAAGAAAACATCTTGGAAAGTACCCAGAAATTGAGATTTTCGAGTGTTTTGCAGGCCAGAGACAAAATGGATAGGGAGTGTTCGTTTGCAACGACCAGGCTTGGGGAGGAATGGAAACTGTATAACGGCGAAATGTTATTTGGGTACAAAAAGTGTATTTGTATTTCCTCACGGGTACAAATCAAATTACAAGTATATTAAGTAAAAAAAAGCAGTAAGCATAAGGATTATTTTGCAGGATGACCATTTTGTTTAAAAGTATATTTATATATACATCATGCGCCAATAGATAAATTGTGTCTGTCATAATTCAATAAGAGCTAGCGCATAGACATGGTATGTTGTGGCTACAGATACACAATTTCCATGTTTGTCGCGGCTACCATCCGACTCATGGGACAGCCATTTCGGCAGACAATCCGGCATGCATGCCTAGTAAATCTTAATAATGACAAGAAGTTCGGCATCTACACTTCAAACAAGTAAAACTTGAACTTGGACACAAGACATCCCAGAGTTTGTTGGAAATTTGTGTCAAAAACAATATTGGGTTCTCAAAGAGGTCTTAAAGGGATTTTGAGGTAAGATATGGCCTAAGAAATCCAGCCGCACAAGACCAAGCCCAACCAATTAACTTGATTTGAGAAACAAGCCCGAAGCTTACCCAAATTTGTATTATTTATTTCTGAAGACTCGGATGGAAGAGGGGTAAATTTTGGACAAGCAGGTCAGGCGCGCCTCTGTACCGCACCCACTGTACTGATTCAGGGTGTTGGCAATCATCATTTACCCTTGGCCATCCTCTTTTAGTGCCACAATTAATGTTTTTAAGGTCCCCAGAGAGTTCCTCGCCATGGTGTGCCATCTTAGGCGTTTCACAGATCAGTATGACAAATTAAACACTACAAATTAAACAAACCTGATCCCTATTCTTACCTGAGACCTAGTAAGAGTAACAAATCAAATGGTATTTTGAAGGGAGAATGACAAGCTGTGCTTTGTTTGGACATATAAGGGTGTGGTGTTTGTGGGGTGTACTCACTTTTGCTGCCAGAGGTTTAGTTATTAATGTCTATATTTAGATTTTTTGCGGGAAAAAATACATTTCCTCTTCTATATAAACTTTAGGGCGGCAGAGGACCAGGGTTTCATTCCAACTACCGCAGCCTCCCTTTGTGGGGTTTGCATGTTCTCCAAGTGCTTTCGTGGGTTTCCTGCGGGCACTCCGGTTTCTTCCAAAACATGCATGTTAGGTTAATTGGCCGGTCCAAATTGTCCCTAGGTGTGAATGGGCGAGTGAGTTGTCTGTCGCTGTGTGCCCTGCGATTGGCTGGCAACATATTCAGGGTGTACCTGCCCACTGCCTGAAGATAGATGGATGGTCTCCAGCAGGATCAGCGGTGAAGACAATAAGCTTCACAGAGACTTCTTTAATTGTGTCAAAGCGATGTTTCTTTAGTGTTGTTCTGTTAGACATTATAATGAAATCTCTGCAGAAGAGGGGTGCACTCACTTCTGTGACATACTGTATTTGGTATTGGAGTAATCCAAAAATAATAAAAAGTAATCAAGTTACATTATTGCAATGTGATGGTATTGGCCTTATGTTACATTGAATAACTAGTAACTGTGTCGGATTACATTTCTAAAGTAACCCTCCCAGACCAGACAGCGACACCTTAACGACCGTCCAAGAGCGGAATGCCGTCCAACAAGGTCTAAAACGTCATCAACTGCAAGTTTGACTCACAACTACCCGGTAACCGCAGATAGCAACGTTACACACATACCACAAAAGTACACTTGGCTGCACACATAAAGGTTAAGTAAATCAAACGTACGAAATTTACGGGAGGGAAGCAGGAGAGGAAAATGATTTGAGAGACGCAAGAGGCCCATAACGTTGAATACGCTAACAATCACTTTGTATCACTCGAGTGTGAATCAAAGTGTGTATCTTTTTCAATGAGTGTGTTTGCGTACGGATTTTACCTGCACGGAGCAAATCCACATGGGCAGCCAATCAATTTTCATTAAAGCTTCTTTTCATTTGCATAACAAACACAGACCAGTTGCCCACACTGATCGCAACCTAGGGAGAGGCCAATCAGTACAGATTGTTCCAAGTGATATTCTGAATTTTCATAAATATTGGTATTGAGAAAAAATAAATTTAGAAGTGTGAAAACCTCTAGAAATTGGCTTGGATTTTGTGCCTCCTAGATTTGCAATGACCCAGGCCGTTGGGGGATCCATGTGTCAGGACCAGAACGGAGACAGGACCCACTTGCGTGCGTTTTTCTTAGTTTTATTGGGAAGAAGGGAATGGATAGTATAAACAATCTGTAGATCGCTGGTCGTGCGGAGCAGGTTGCCTGATGCGGAAGTGGTATTTCTGTGGCGAGCGATGGCAGTGTCGAGAGCGGGAAAAAAACAGATCGGTGGCCGGGACGGGGTAGCAAAAACGAAGTCAAGTTCAGAAAATGGGTCGGAGCCGGGAATCAAACAGGAATCAGGACAGGAGAAAGTCAGGGTCGGAAGGCTTGCCTAGCGTAGCTGAGGTTCGCAGACGGACTGACAACGGGTGACAGAAAGACGGGGGTTTAAAAAGAGACAAGCAGCCAATCAGCGTCCGAGGCAGTTGGCGCCAAAGGAGCAGACTCAGGGGCCTCGGGTCAGTAATCATGAAAAAAAATACATACTTAAATTCATTTAAAAAAAACAATATTGATTGGAATATTAAGCAAAAGACAAAAAACTTTAGAAGGGTTGGGCAAAAAAATTTTTTTAAGAAAAATTGTGCGGTTTGATCACTTTGATTCTCTGTAGTCTGTATGTTCATTCGTTCTTTTTAGCACTTGTTTTCAGTTGCACTAACCCAGGCATGTCCAAAGCACGACCAGTTACGGCCCGTGATCAAATTTTTGCCTGCCTGCGGCCTGTGTCATAAAATTAATCATATGTGGCCCACCAGTAATGTTGACAGCAGTGTAAAATAAAGTTGTACAAAAAAAAAAACAATTCACCATTTCAGCAAATGATGGTATTAACACTTTGACCACCTTGCCTTTGGCTTTTTGTGAGAATTTTAGCCCACCAAATTTCCAACATGGAGACTGTAACTAACAAAAGGGAAGATGAGTGTGAGGGCCGCCACTTAAAAGACAAGTGGAAATTGGAGTATATTTTCAACGAAATCCAAAACAACTGTGTCTGCCTAATTTGTCAAGGGATTGCGGCTGTTTGAATACTAAAATATCATAGCAGACTGCCAAGAAAAAAAAATGCTGACTACAAAAAGCTAAATGGAAACGAACGCTGTGAAAAGGTAAAGCAACTGGAAACTGTTAAAAGCACAACAGCGCTATTTCACTGTGTGTCGATTGAAAATGCCACAAAGGCGAGCTAAATGGTCACGACGCAGATCTCCAAGCATCGCAAACCTTTGTCGGAAGATGAATTTATTAAAGACTGTGGAAAGAATGCCAGGCTGAATAGTTGGCGTTCACACATTTTCAGCGCACCGAATCTGGCCCACTTTCTCAAAAGTTTGGACACCCCTGCACTATGCAATGCAGTGACATCTAGTTGTCAAGTATTAAACAGTGTCTCTTTAAAGCAGTGGGGTGCCGTTATCAAGGCCCCTGGCACGTTTGATACGCAAACATTTTTTTATTCAACTTTTCTGAAATCATGTGCAGTTGGACTTCCACTACACTAGGGAGCAGTGTAAAGTGGTATATTGCAAATAGCAACAAAAGTAATTGAGACGCATTGCTTTAAAGGGCCAGTGTATATAATTTACTGCCTCCTAGTGGTAAAATAAACTTCATTGTTCTTTAAAAAATAAAACAAACATATTTTTTTATATATCAATCAAAAATAGACAATCATATAAACATGCAATTTTTCAGATTTTCTTAAGATAAATTTGTATTTATTTTATATAACATGAGCATGAATTTCACTAAAATGCTAAAATAACTGTAATTCGTTAAAAAAACAATATTAAAATGAAAACTGCAATACATTACCTACAATGCAAACGTGCATCTTTAAAAAATACTCGTAGGTGGAGAAGTTGAACATATTCTACAAAATCCTAAAGTTTGTATTCTTCCTTGTGCCTTCTAGCACTTGTTTTTGCTTGCACTACAAAATAAGGGGAAGGCTAGGCGTGTTACCCGAAACCTAACACAAAAGCAGGGTTAATAAGGGAAATTGGAATCATTAGTGTAGCAGTTGGCATAGTTTGACAGTATGTTTCTCTCTTATTCATGAGCTATTTGTCTTTTTCTTTTACACATGCTCTAACAACTGGCCTCAGAAACAAATACACATACACACTCACGCTTTCTGCAAGAGATAAGAATCCAAGGAATATAAACGACTGCAGCCACAACTTACCTTTAAAAAAAGTTTTGCACTCTGCAAACGAACCAGTGAGTGTGCGTGGGTGTGACAATGTGCAGCGTTTCATAATCTACCTTGTGTTGTGACACACTGGATAAGAGTGAAAGTGGCCAGCATCCTGTTCGAGTTCCTGATTTGACAGGCGGGCACCAAAAAATGATGCTAGACAGCGGCGCGCTTACCTGGACTTGTTCCGAGAAGGCGAGCGACTGTCTGCTTGTTAGGCTCGGAGCTGAACTCTCTTCCGGACGCAGGAGCACTTGCTGACCTCGTCTGCCGGCATCAGAAAAAGAAAAGTCGGGTCACGTGAGGGAAAACAAACCTCATAAACATTCATCTAATAAGTTGCGAGCTGTGGAATGCCGGCGCAGAAGCACGTGTGTAAAGGAATGACAGGTAAATATCCCTTACAGGTCCTTCCCCTTCTTCTTCTGGAACGCGGTCATGTCATCGCCACCTGTGGTACGCAGAGAAGGCGTCGGAGTTTGACGCGCACACGGAGAGCGGACGGCGCGGTGGATTTCGCGCAGGCAGCGGCGGGCACAACTAACAGCGCTCGCCGCGGCGCGCTGAGCGAACGAGCGATAGCGCTCTTCCCCTCCTCCTCCTCCTCGGCTCTCCCCCTCCTACACCATCGCTCAGCTCATCCTCAGGGTCTTACTGCCTCCTTCAGCCTGCCATGTGTTTTACTTAGTCGTTTTTTTTGTTCAAGGAGGAGACCCACACAAAGGTCAACAGTTGCAAGCACAGATATACCAGTGTCTGAAACTCATGAGAAAAAGCTACAGGACACCCCATTTTTCCCAACTTGAAACACAATAAGACTAATCGCAAAAGAAAAAAAAACATTGTTGCAAAGTATTAAGGATTGATAATCAGAATATATAACAGAACAACACTTAAAAATTAAGTTTATTTCAAATCTACTAATAACATTCATTGTATGTATATGACATCGCTGTTTTCCATCTGCCATCAGTATGTACCTGTATTTACTCATCTTCATTCATGCAATGTTTGCGTTGCATCATCTGCTACAAGCCACGTGAATTCCTTCTTCTTCCACGATGCTTTTACTGTACGTTTACATTTTGTCGCGTCATAAATTTGGTTAGCTTCTTTTGAATCTTTCTTCTGGGGCTGAGGTTTTGGCTTGATTCCTAACCACTTCTTCATTTTTCTTGTGTTCTCTGTGCGTCTACTTTGGAAAATGATATGCAAATGCACGACCTTATAACGCTCGGGAGAGTCCGGAAGCACGAAGTTATTCGATTGGCTGCCGAGTATGCAAATTGCCAAACGAACCGAAATTCAGAAATTTCCAAACCGAACAAAGATTTTGAAAACGGAATAAAGCAAACATTTGATTAGAAAAAAAAACCCAAAAAACAAAACAAAACGATTTTTTTTTTCTCGAAAAAGTTGTCTGTGAATGGAGACGTTTTGTACATTGTACGCCCGACTTAAAAGATGCACACCCTGGGCGTCCGGCCAGACACTAGATATAGACTAGGCCAGGGTTCTCCAACCGGGTGTCTGCGGGCACCCAAGTGCCCACTGAGGAAAGCTGAGGTGCCCGTGGACGTCTTATGAAAATAACCAACAGGTGCAGGGTAAGTTTGATTGTCTAGTAAAATGATTCATTTATGGTTGAATGAGTCAAATTAAGCCTATTTCCTACTTTTCTTTTCCTTTTCCCTCTCCCTTTCACCCTCTTCCCCCCTTTCTCTCTCTTTCTCCCTCTTTCTCCCTCTACCCTTCTCCCTCCCTCACTCTCCTTCTCCCTCTTTCTTTAATAATCAACTATGTTCAGTTCATTTATGATCAACACAAACAAGCCGTATACAGTCGCATATGAACCTACATCACAAATAAGCCAACCTCCTAAAACTGCCTTAAAAAAACACACACTAAAAAAATACATACCCAAATCTTAATGAAACCTGTATCTAAACATCAATCAATCAAATTTCTGTGCCGTTTATCGTCAGTAGGTTTGCAGGGGTGCCAGAGCCCATCTCAGCCAAATTCGGGAAGTGGGCAGGGGACACAATGAACTGGTTGTGTTCACAAACAATTATAATTTTTAAAATTTGTAGATAATAAAGGTGAATGTATTGCTAATAATGATTAAAAATATATACATTTCAAACCATTAACTGAACCTATTTTGAATTTTGCAATCATTTCCTTCTTCAACACGCTCATTGTTGTTACTGTCATTTTTTATTGATCTTAACTTTTTTAAGACCTGTTATTGTAGGCAAAAAAGGCAATACAACCTTCAAAATCACTATAAGATGAGATGGAGTGCCTCTAAAACACAATCAGGAAGGCGCCGATTGACTGAACAGGAAGAAGAGATAGGGGAGAAGTAGGCATGAGGACACGGTGCAGCTGCGGGCAGTTCCAGGGTCAGGCAAAGCTCCTGAGTTGGTGAGATAGTCTGAATTATGAGCATTGAGCTCACCGGAGCTCAACTGACAGAGTGCTGGACTGCGGTGGCTCCGCCTGTCACACCCTCCCTTGTGTTCAATTTGAAAAGTGTTGAGAATTAGTAAGAATTAAAATGAGACCTCTACAAAGTGGTAAAAGTAGCGCGGACCAACAAAAAATCTCAAAACAGTGACCTTACTTCTTAGAGTTCATTAAGCCACAAAAATGTCTTTTGATGTATGACATTCTAACGTCATAGTCAGTATGGCCATGGTTACTGAGGTCTGGTATATATGGATGGAATCAGTTTGCCCACTTGTCAATCACTTCCTTGTTCAATTTTCCTCCTCACAGCTGCGGCCATTTATCCCGATTTCCCTCCTGTAGCAACTCTCGGAACTATTCAAACTCCCTGTCCCCCTTGGTTCTGTGCTAGTTCATTGCCTCCTTTCTCCCAAGCACGCTTGTCTCAGCCTTTTTGTTTTTCCAGTGTACCAAAACCTTGCCTGCGCTTCCTGATCACAAGCACTGCTTGACAAATTCTTGGACTGTCGCCTATGCTGATTGAGTTGGACCACGTTTATTGCCTTGCTATCCGACTTCCCGTGTACCGAACCCTGTCCAAATAAACACCTCCGTTACTGCACTAATCTGTGTTTTTGCACTGTGCTTCTGCACCACCCTGAGTGGGTCCTTAACAGGCAAAGTATAGAAGCCATTCCCTGAGCTGACTAGACTGGACATATCCAAAACGGTGGATGAGCTCATACATCACTTCAAATGCGAACACCCAATTCAACGAGCGTCTGCATCATATATAAAAACACGAGATTGAAAAGAAAATCAATTTTCATTTTGGATGTCCAAAGGATTTGAGTGTTTCATTTACGAAATGAATGTTGGTTTTCAGACCCTATGACCATGGGATGCCCCCATGGGATTGTCTAAAAGCAAAATAAATAAAGACTTCACAACTTCATATGTTTGAAATACGACTGATATGTAATATTCAGGAATAAGTACATATTATATTTACAGGTAATTTGCTAGATTAAAAAAATGTGTGTAAATCTTGTCGACAGTGATATATTTGTATGTAATTCGACCATTATTGAAACAAAATGACATTGATATTATTAATATGTTAATGTCTTCTTGGATGAATGGAACAACATTAATATTTCTCAATGAGGAGGGGGATTTTTCAAATATACTTAAAGGGAAATTGTGGGTTATTAATTCACTAGTGTCACTGTAATGTCTAGTGCAACAGAAAAAAACCAAGGGAAATAAAACTGCGGAGATTCACAGTCCAGCCCAGCCTTTCACAAGCTTTTTATTTCCTAGTTTCCTCTAGGTTACTCATGTTATGTAAAATAAATAAAATTATCTCTATCTACAAGTGTGATGAAAAAAATGCACGTTTATAAGACAGTTCAAATAGTGAATAAAGTTGTTTTACCACCAGTAGACGGCAAATAATACCAACTATACTTTTGAACTGAAACAAAGCCAATCAATAGCAGTTAACCGGTTTTGCAGGGCCAATTTGGTCAGCCAAATATAATAGTGAGCACAAATGTTGACTGCATGGACCAATTAATTGACAAATTAATTAATTGCAATTAAATCATATCAACATTGTTTCCATGATAATTATGTTCACGGTTTTATTTTTCTTCTTTTCTATTCTGAAATTATATATTAATTTTTTTGTATGTTGGTTTTTTGTTTTGAATGATAGTAATTTAAAGATTTTCTGCCTTTATTTTTATTTTAGACCCTGCAAGTACAAATCCCTCAAATACTAAATTTCCTCTCAACTACAGTGGTGAGAGAAATGACAACATCCATTGTTAATACCCATCCATCCATTATCTGCACCGCTTATCCTCAGTAGGGTTGCGGGGTTGCTGGAGCTCACACAGGAAGGTTTGATCCCATGACCTCAGAACTGTGCCGCACAGGCACTAATCACTGCCATTGTTAATACACAATGTATTATTTAGGGCCTGATTTTGGTAAAAATAATAATAATAATAACAATAATAAAAAAACACATTTAGCACAAATAAAATTACTTCCTTGCATCCCGCTTGCAGACATGCAAAAAAAAGACACAAATATGAGTAAAAAAGTAACAACATTAAGATGTGAAAATATTTAATGTTTAAAAAGAGCAGAGAAAAGAGTGTAAGCCAGAATCTAAATAGTGTCAAGTCATGTTTATTTGTATAGCCCTTAATTCCGAGAAGTCTCAAAAGGCTGCACAGACCACACACTTTGCTATTTTTTGTGTTTTATTTTTTAGAATAATCTCAATGCTTTAAATAAGAAAACAAAATTTCCAATAGAAAATAATTTGGCATTTTTTTTCATTTAATTTATTTCAATATTATTTGTTTGACTGTCTTTTTCTTTAATCATCTATTATTTTATCTAGATTTTGATGGTGCAGTTGTGCGTTGATTTGGCAGAATGCATAGAGATGAGAAGGGGAAGATGAGCATGAATAATAAGCAAAAATACAGGAACCATCATATAAATGTGCCCTTTTCTGGTTGAGAAATATATATTTAGTCTACAAAAAAATGAGGCTCACTAAGAGGGAGCTGACATGATTGTCTGACATCTTGCTGCAATAGGTACCCCCCACACCCCCATCCCCCCAAAAAACTAAAAGGGTGTTGTTTAGTCACTTTAATTCTCAGTAGTTTTTATTCTTCCTTGTGCTTTGAAGCACTAGTTTCTGGTTGCACTACACATACAGTCACATCTATAAGTCAAATATTACACATTGTCCCTTTAAGGCGAGAGTGTTTTTGTACATGCCTCACTCGGAAATGTTGATTCAGGAATGCACCTTGTGCAGTACTGTATTGGCAAGCGTTGGCTTCGAGCAGTGAGATGATTACCTAGCTAATCAGTGTTGCACTTAGAGGACTTGATTGTGTCAAAATCAGCACTTTGTTTACCTTTGATAGAGGGCACAAATGCATGAACACAATCACACACGGTTCTGTTTTTCTATCCTGGTTTAGACATTCCATTGACATCATTGCATGTTCTCCCTGTGCTTGCGTGGGTTTCCTCTGGACACTCCGGTTTCATCCTACATTCCAAAAACCTGCATGTCAGGGTAATTGGCCGGCCCAAATTGTCCCTACGTGTGGATGAGCGAGTGAATTGTCTGTCCCTGTATGCCCTGCGACTGGCTGGCAACCAGTTCAGGGTGTCCCCTGCCCACTGCCCGAGGATGGCTGGGATGGACCCTACTGAGCATAAGCGGTGCATGGATGGATGGATGGTTGAGTGTCAACCAGTAGCTAATGGTAGCCAGCGTGTGAGGAGCAAGGCGTGGTCCATACAAAAACCACAAACCAACAGGAAATTAATGGGGCAAACGTGAGCACAGAATTTACAGTACAAATGTGCTTTATGTCTTTTTTATTTATTAAATTAGATTGCCATACACCATACCTGGAAAAAGAGAAATGTCTTTGACATACACAGAAATGGAGAGGCAGATCTTCAAATGGTTTGAAGCCCAGTAACAGAAGGGATATGAAGTGTCTCAGCTAAGTGTTTGTTTGCATGCTCCCAAGATTCCACAAGCCCAAAAATATGAAGGCGTCACTGTTTTCACAAGTTAGTGTACATGTTTTCTTCTATTTAATCCATTTAGCAATTAAATTAAATGAGTTTTAGGGGGTCAGCTTCTATGGAAGTATATACAGAAATTTGCGTGCGTTTTACACCTAGACATTCAGCTCCAGTCTTTGTTTTTTCAGTTATGCATACAACACTGCTCATACATTGAAATAGGTCCTTTTTACACACAGTCATCAAGTCTAGATATGTCATATTTATAAAACAATAGTTTGTCAATAATGTTTCAGATAAACATAGTGTACCCGCGCAAAGCCTACTTTAAAGCATCTCACAGTTTACTTGGGGTGCAGTAATTAGCCAGACAAGCTCAGACCCATTGCTATTCTAGAGCAGTGATTTTCAACCACTGTGCCACAGCACACTAGGTGTGCCGTGAGAGATCATCAGGTGTGCCGTGAGAAATTATCCAATGTCACTTTTTAAATTCAAAAATTTCTTAAAACTTTATGAATGATTTTCTGCAAATATTATGTCATTGTCAAGCAACTGTGCTGTAAAAACTGAGGGTATTATCAATTATATTGTAATTTAACATACTGTTCAGTGTCATTTTATATCATTTTTTGTTAGTGGTGTTTCGCAAAAATGTTCCAATGTAGAAAACGTGCCCTGGCTCAAAAAAGGTTGAAAAACACTGTTCTATTGAATTGGTCTGGGTGGTACCCATTTGAAGGTGATTTCTGACAAGTGTATAACATTTCAGAATTGATTATTTACATTTGTGTGTAACCTCCCGCTTTCTTCCTGCAAGTTTGGGAAAAATCTCTGAGAGCCAACTGTAACTGAAAATAATAACTGTTTTTTTAGTAATGCGCCCACAACTGCTCAAGTCTAATTTTATCTCCAAAACCATGTTTTAACCCTAAGAGGTCTAGTCATATAAGGACCACAGTGGTGTCTTAATAATGATTAGAATAAAGTTAAAAAGAATCTCTGCATTCAACAAAGTGCATCACAGAGCCAATAACTAACTAAATATAATAACTGTGTTTCACTAACGTGCCCACAACTGCTAAAGTCTAACTCAAATCTCATCTCTAAAACCATGATTTAACCCTAAAATTAGGTCTACCCATATTGGGACCACCAAAGTACCTTAATAAGGAATGCAATGAAGTTTAATAAAAATATCTGCATTCAACAAAGCGCACCAGAGAGCCAATAACTGTAACTGAAAATAATAACTGTTTTTCAGTAACGCACCCAAAACTGTTCAAGTCCAACACAATTTCATCTCCAAAACCATGTTTCAACCCTAAGAATAGGTTTAGCCACATTAGGACCACAGTAGTGTCTTAATAATGACTACAATGATGTTAAAAAAATCTGCATTCAACAAAGAGCACCAGAGAGCCAATAGCAAAATGAAAATAAGAACTGTTTTTTTACTAACGCATCCAAAACTGCAAAAGTCTAACTCAAATCTTATCTCTAAAACCATGTTTAACCCTAAAATTTTGTCTACCAACATTAGGACCACCAACGTGTCTTAATAAGGACAGTAATGAACGTAAAAATCCTGAAAATTGTAACAAATACGATCGAACACACACAGAAATCCAAAGCAATAATAACCTAAATAAATAATGCTTGGATATAGACAGCCTGTGGACTATTTTGTGTGTGTGTGTGTGTCTATCGTCATGATTTTTGAACCCCTTAAATACTCACTCAAGACCCTAATTCTAAGCGGATCATCTGTAGAGAGTATTGATCACGAGTTTTCATTAAAGCAAGCAGCAGAACTGCAAATACAATCAACATGTACACGGACACACACCTACACACAATCTCTCACTCAATAGCAGCGCCTCTAACCACTGTGCAGGAGACCATAATTAGCATGGACCTGAAAAACAGCGAATAACCTTGCTCTGTTGTCAGTGTGCGTGCGTCAGGGGGGCGGACTGAGCGTGCATAAGCATGCACGTGATTAGTTGAACTAAAGCAACATTGCGTGGCAAATGTGTGTTTGTTATAAGTAACACACAGGGGGGAAAATGATTGAAATTGTATGTGTGTGCATATGAGTCCACCCACAAAGCATTTGCGTGATTGAAAGCTCTAAATGGTGAAGGTCCACTCAGGGGAAAAGGGCTAATCTACATAATGGCAGAGGTATATTAACAACAGCAGCCGGATGCACTCACAGTGGCCCAATTGGGTGTCTCGCGCTCAGAACACTCAGCTCCTTCTGTTAAATGTCCTCGTCAACTTACTACATTTCTTTGCAAAATCCGTAAATTCTGGACTACAAGCCGCTACTTTTTTTGCTACATTCTAAACACTGGCGCTTTAAATACGTTTAAGCTTATTCCAGGTTTCGTACATCTTTTTATAGCCCTTTTTAAGGACTTTTAAAGTCCATTTTCCAATTTTCACCAGTACCATTAAAAGAAAAAATCCCAGTTTGAAAAATTTATTTTGCGGGGCCACGAATATATCTGCGTAGAGGAACGGAATCAGCAAGCCAAATCAGACAGTCGTAAAGTGTCGTCACTGGCGTAAACAAGCCCAGCGATGAATGCACACAAATGCAAATACACACACCTGTATGGCCTGCACACATGTATATGGCCTGCACACATTTGAATAATAGCTGTATTTAATGATAGGTTCCAAATAGTCCTTTAAAGGTTTCAAATACTTCCATATTTGTTGGTGTTACAGTAAAAGTGAAACACATGTTTGACCTTTGAGGAATCACGATATCAAGCTGTTAAGCTGATATTCATCAAAATGCTGAATACCCGAGCCAGTCCCCACCCTAGTTGATAATTGGTGTTTTATCAGATTGATATTCAATATGTGAAAATTGATTCTAATGCAGTCAGCCCGAAAGATTCTACTGTACTCCAGTTAAACCAAAGAGCTAACATGTACTCCCAAGCAAATGCTCGTCTAATCATTGATCTATTTGTGTTGACAGTCACCATACCACACTCCAAATTACATTTTAAATAAACTGGGTCTCTTATATACTGTCGAAAACCAATCCTCCGGGGCTTATTAGATTTTCTCTGACTGCAGTTCAACCCTGCTTAAAAGAAAAACAAATCTTACAAGGGGCACATCTGAAATTAGGAGCGTTAGAACCAATTTTCAGGTGGCTGCAACAGAAGCACGTTGTGCTTGAGGTGGAGGAGGGAGGGAAAAAGGACAAAGAGGAGGAAGAGAAAAATGAAGAAGAGGGCGATGAAAACCAAAAAAAAGAAGAAGTAATGAAATTAAATGAAATAGTCTGCATTTTATATAGCGCTTTTCAAGTCAATGACTTCCCAAAGCGCTTTACAATGTGCTCCACATTTCCCAATAGCGGCCTTGCAGCCATGTAAGGCGCTAACCTGCTTATTGGGGGTATTAAGTGTTCAGTGTCTTACCCAAGGACACTTCGACATGTAACACGGACGAGCCGGGATTCAAACTGGGATCTCTTGTTCCCAAGACGAGCGCTCTACCTCCTGAGCTACCAGTACCTGGGACAAGAGAGCAAAAACGTGGTCGGGGTCATAAGCGAGTCGTAAGCCAGGAAAGGAGTGTAGACGTGGTCGGGGACAAAGAGGTCGAAAGCCGGGACGGGAGAGTAGACGTGGTCAGGATCAAAAAACAGGTCGAAGCCGGGGGACAGACGGGAGCAAAAACAGGTGGGAATCATTGCCGAAAAAGGCTTGCCTCGTGTTAACTGAGGTTCGCAGACGGAATGACCACAGAGGGCACATAGGAGTGGGTTTAAGTAGGGACAGAGAGCCAATCAAAGTCCAAGGCAGTTGGCCCCAAAGGAGTGAGCACAGGTGATGCATATCGGTAATCATGACATGACAGGCATTAATTCCCCAAAATTCCATGTTCGTTACTTTTTGGCAATTGGGTTCTTTCTCCAGCACCAAACTTGGACAACTGTTATTCTTTTTTTCCGCAGATATTAATTACTTTACAAAGGTGATCTCCTCCTACATCATATACTCTCCATTGAATTCATGAATTAAATATAATTCCAGAGATATGCACTCATTTGCTGAAACCATGTCAAAAATTAGAAAAGTTCTGTGATTGCTGTACTGTTTCATGTGGGGGCGCAAAGAGCCCACCCAAAAATTTTCGTGGTCCTCCATACTTCAAGAGAGATTATGTTTCAAATCAAAATAAAGATTTGAATTGAATATCATGTATCATCCAAATGAGTGCACTTGCTTAGGGTGGTGATGGCCCTGGGGAAGAAACCTGTTAGTCCTTGGCACTGAATGGGTTAACTGGTTTATTTTAACAGTTGAGCGAATTCAGCATTACACCTGAACCAACTTAACACGCAATACAAACTCAAGTGAGAGCTATAAAAAATAAATAATTTTTGCATTCATCATTGGGTTGAAAAATTAAATAAAGAATACAAAATAAAGGAGCTGGGCCTACGAGGCTAAGATTATATCATCTATCAGAGAGCAGCAAGTCAATAAGGTGGTGGCCGGGGTTAGAGGAGTTCATTCTAATGTTGTTGGCTCTGCTGCGGTATTGCAAGTAGGCAACATCCTCCTGATTGGCAAGGGAGTAACCAATGATTTTCTGGCCTGTGACATCCTAAAGGCAACATTTTGGCAGCCACTGTTACCTTTAATTGTCTATGAGTCTGACCATTCACACAAAGTCTGTGAGCATTGCCTGGAAAAAAGGTGAGCAACATGAGTCCTGCGTCTAACAACCAAATCATGATCACACATGGCCAAAAATCGCTAGCCAAATGCTCTCTGGCAATGCTGATTAAGAGAGAAATGGCATGCGGTCGTCCCAGGGAATGCAATCGCCATGGTGACCGACGTAGTGAGAAAGTTCTTGTTTAGTTTATACATCGTTTATGCATAGGTTATATTGCAAGCAAAGTGCCCTTGTGTTTATAAAAAGCATTGTTTGGATATCAGAGGGATCACAAATGAACAAAAAAACTACAGAAGTGAAAGTTCTGCAAGAAATGCATCCTTTCACAAAACGCCGTTATCTCAAAGGTTTTCCTGGAAACAAATATTTTCAAGAAACTTAACAATATACAACTTATGTTTACTTAACAACGGTTAAAGCTAGAAAAATGTTTTTTTTCCAATGAAAGATGAGGGTTCAAGCTTTCTTTTGATATGTCCTAAGCCTACTGTACATAGCTGCAGAATAAAATTTTCTGTAGGCCTTCAAAAATGAGTCAAAATGGCAAAAATCAACCAATCAAACAATCAAAACTCTTTATTTGTCCACAAGGGGCAATTAAATAGCACACAGTGTAGCATACAACACCCACCCACATACATACAAAAATCCAATGTTCAACCATAAAGTGCGGAAGTGTTGAAGTCCATACAATAAATAAGACTAAATAAAATGTTTAAACGTGAACAAAATGTATAGAAAGTATAACAAGTACCAATATAAATGAGTTAGTGCACTGTCATGAATGATGCAGGGGCAGAACACTACTAAACACTAGGGGGGCTGCGAGTTCAGGTGCTGAACAGCCCTTGGGGATGGAGCCCGTCTTCCTCCTTTGAGTCCTGCTGCAGGGGCAGCGAAGACTCCGTCTTATAATTGTTTGTATATTTTTTTCTTTCAAAACCAATTGGATGAAATAGACAATGAAATACGACTTGTGCGGGTAAATTGGCTTACCGTATGTTATCTATTTTCCTCACGTATTGCCTCAGTATCAGATTGAAGACTTTATATCGGCCTATACAAAATATGCAATACAGTACATCAATCTGGTATTCGTTTCGCTCTGGGCCCGGCCCCTATGCAAATTCTTTCAAACCAATGCGGCCTGCGACTCAAATAGTTTGCTGACCCATGATTTACACCAAGGTACAGCTCGGTGAATGCGCATATGAAACTAACTGCTGGGGTCGGGTAGATCCAACAGGGTTAAGTACCACTTCCCTAAACGCATCCAAAAATATTCAACCGCAGTCAAATATTGCCTACGTTTTTTCTCCCCCTGTCACAATGTCCGGTCAGGTTCAATAAAAACCTTTCAGTCCAGGGGAGCTAATTAAGACATGGCGGAACATAGCGAGACAACCGACTACACATGCTCTTGGAAGGTAGAACGGAGGCACAGTGTGCTCAGCTGGATGCGTAATATGATGACTCCATTGGGATGTTAGTGACCGTGAAGTCAACCCGGTCCAGGTCAGCTTGGACTCAAAAGACTGTCAATCACAGACCGTACAACTCTAATAACAGAAAACAAGTGCTTGCCAAATCAAACATTTTCTTTGCCGTTTAATCCATCGAGCGAAACTGGAGCTTTTGTCAGTTGACGGATCGGCAGCCGATCGTGAGGCTGTCATTTAAAAAAAGACAAGCGTTCAAATTCTGAGATTGAAAGGCTAGTAAAAATGAAAGAATGGCTGGCTACAGGTGTCATTTGAAACCAGTTAAAATGATCGTGGATTGAAAACACTAGTGCCAAAATATAGGAAAAGTATTCACGAAAAACTTGTAAAGAATGTTCAACTAGAAATCAGTGATAAGTAAGTGTTTAAAGGGATAGTGTTTATTTCTTAGCACATCCTAGTGGTACAACAACACTTCATTCATGAAAGACGCAATATTGATTTCAGCAATAAGCAAAAATACACAAACTCTCATAAAAATCCATTTAAATATACTTAGCAACAGGGTATAATGTTAACATCTACACGTAAAACTTAACATTGGAAAATTTTAGCTCCCTTTTTTATTTATTTTATCTTATTCTTTTGTTCTGATCCAAACAAAATAAACACATCATGCCCAAGGGTTGACCCTGACATTCTTAATCTCAGGGATTATTTTCTTGAGTCCTCTTCCTTAAAGGGACAGTGTTATAGTGTATTATTTGACCAATAGTTACACTGTATGGTGTAATGCAGGGGTTGGCAACCCACCCTAAATGTTGAAAGAGTGATATTGGACCAAAAACAAACAAACAAACATATGTTTGGAGCTACGAAAAGTTAAAAATCTATAATTAAAGAAACACAAACTGTATATACAGACTATGTATATATATATATATATATATATATATATATATATATATATATATATATATATATATATATATATATATATATATATATATATATATATATATATATATATATATATATATATATATATATATATATACATTTATTCATACATACATACATATATAGATTTATATAAGTGTGTGTGTGTGTCTGCTCTGTACGCCTCCATAACATGTACTAGGCAGTGGAGAGTTTGAACACCAATTTAATGAAGATTGGAAGCTCGTGGGAAAGCTCGTTGATTTAGATTGACAGCTCCGGGCGCAGTCCTCGAACGATTGTGTTAATAGCGACACAATATGTTACGTCTCTATACTAGACAATTGTAGAAAAATGCCCTAAAGTGTTAACATGTATCTTGATGTTTTGTATTCCTTTGGCGATTCATCCCTGCCATAATCGTGCTTTGCGTGCAACGCTTTGCGGAAATGTATTTTTCACTCAATGCATCAGCACTTGTGTACGTATTTATTTTATTAAGTCTACAGCTAAGACCAAGCCTCCCGAAAAGAATGAATTTTTTATTCTTCCCAGCGCACGCATTTGTGTTATTTAGTAATAGGGTACAGTACTTGTATTTTTGGAAATTACGTCCTTTCGCTAGCGCTGAAACTGGTAATTATTTTAATAATCGGTAAATCGGTGAAATATTATTTTGATTATTTGAATCAGATTTTTAAAACACATATTTGATTGCCTCCTATATTTCAATATTAAAGTTTTAGAAAGATAGAAAAATAGTACACAAGAAAACAATTTTATTCTATAATATGAAACAATAAAATGATTACCAAAGCACGGCGGCGCAGTGGTTAGCGCTTGTGCGGCACAGTTCATGTCTCGGGAACCTGTCGTGGGTTCAAATCCAGCTCCAGACTTCCTGTGCGGAGTTTGTATGTTCTCCCCGTGCTTGCGTGGGTTTCCTCCGGGCACTCCGGTTTCCTCCCACATTCCAAAAACATGCATTTCAGGTGAATTGGCCGGTCCAAATTGTCCCTAGGTGTGAATGAGCGAATGAGCCGTCTGTCCCCGTGTGCCCTGCAACTGGCTGGCAACCAGTTCAGGGTGTCCCCTGCCCACTGCCCGGAGATGGCTGGGATGGGCTCCAGCCCCCCGCGACCCTAATGAGGATAAGCGGTACGGCTAATGAGATGAGATGAGAAAATGATTACCAATTCGGATCACCTGTGCCCGCTCATTTGCCGCCAGCTGCTGCGGGCTATCTGATTGGTTCCCTGTCCCTTTTTAAGCCCATTCCTGTCACTCTGCGGTTGTCAGTCCGTCTGCGAACCTCTGTTGTTACAAGGCAAGAATTTTTGACCCTGACACCCGCCTGTCCTGTTTTTGTACCCGTTTTTCCACCTATCTGTCCCCAATCTCCCCGTTTGTCTCCGGCTACGACCTGTTTTTGATCCCAACCACGTCTGCTCTACAGTCCCGGCTTACGACCCGTTTTTGATCCCGACCACGTTTTTGCTCCCGACCACGTTTTTGCTCTCCTGTCCCAGCTATCGACCTGTTTTTCCATCCCTGACACCACCATCTCCCGTTACGGAAGATCCCCTTCTGTATTTAGATCACGATCCGATTGCAAGAGCGACTTGCTTCCCGCGTCCAGCGAGCATCGAATCACAGGCGCTGCCCTTCCTCTTTCTATTCAATAAACTTGTGGTTAACGCTACGTATTTTGGCCCTGATTCCGTTCTGGTCGTGACATAAAAATTCTGTGTTCTGTGTTCATCAAATGATTAAACAGATAAATAAAAATGCATACAAATGAATGTGCTATACAACTGAAAATGTGTAAAATACTCTCTTCCTACCACCTTATCCAAAGATCATTTTGCGATAAACACAAAACGAAAATGAAGAAAGAGCACTGAATTTGATTCAATTTGTATTCACCAAAAAATATAAACAATGTAAACCCACTTTTCAAAATGTTGTCAACAAATTGTTTTTTTGGGGGGTTAAATATTTGAATATAACAAACATTCCAAATGTGCAACTGAGATATTATATCCTTAAGGATCTATCCCTTGTATTGAGATAAACATGTAATCAGTATCTTTTTAGTTTATACATTTTATTAAAATATTTTCCTATTTTTCTCTGCATTTCTCCAGCACTTTCTGTCTCCTTGAAAATTGATGACTTCCTAGTATTTGACTTTTTCATGCCAATTTGGTTTGTAATGGTGCTATGTTCAACAACAAAAAACTATTTAAACAAATGTATGAATCCTTTATCACGCAACACAGAGAAATCGGTGAGGCAATTGGTTGCCAATTGCTTTGATTAATCGGCTTAAATTGATTCTATCGATTAGTTGTTGCAGCCCTACTTTTCACTCATTGTATTTGTTTTTTTTGCTTTTTGCAGCACAACACATTAGTACTCACATTATATCATATGCATTTCCACTATCTATGTGTGATATGTTTCAAGCTTATAAGACGCTCATAATAAGTAGAGAAGGCATTAGTGGAATTTGAACTTGCCAGGAAAGAGAGAGAGCCCAAACCTTAGATAAGGAATTCCAACCTGTTCTTAAATCCTTCCCCTGAGCCCTTTCTAATATATCTTCAAGGCTACAAAAAGCAGATGCCCCTGTAACCAACAGATCTTACATCGCATACAAGCAGACCAACCTAAAACTTTAAAACAGCCACATACTATAAGAAATGTGTACCCAAAATATAGCGAAAACGTGTACCTAAACAATGACAATTATTTAAATGTGTTAATAGTAAAAAGTATTAATTACAAATCGTTTACTGTAACCTTAAGCAGTGCTTTAATGGAAGTCACTCATGCACCGTATTCGTGTTTCACAATCGTCTCCTTTGACTCACTCGTTGTTGTCACTGACTTCCACTTTTCCTAACCCTTATCACTTAAATTCTTGGGAGCTTAATAATGGACAATAAGGCAATAAAACACACTAAATCACAATAAAAAGAGATGTGGTCCCTTTCAAACACAATCAGGACGGCACCGATTTACCAACCAGAAAGAAGATATGGGGCAAAGGGGGAGCATGAGGACACGAAACGGACGTGGGATATTGTGGACACAAGTTGGAGGCTAAGAAACGGGGCCGGGGGAAGAACCTTATTTGGTGGGATGGAATAATTTACAAGGATTGAGCTTGGTGGAGCTAAACTAAAAGAGAGCCTGACTAGGATGGCTCTGCCTGTTTTGTTTTATGCGCATAAAAGCCCGGATTTTCCTGTTGTATTTTATAATTCTCATTTTAGCATATATGTGAGTACACATGGTAAATGCACATATGTTGGTGTTGATGTAATGAGCGTCTGATCTAAACAGAAAGCAAGAAAGAAAACAATTTGTATTAATTATAATTAATTAAAAGATCTCTCTAAAAAAGCAGTTTAGTACTTCTTTTAAAAGCAAGCTGTTATAATTGACAGGGACGTGTTGGTTTTGAATCGTTAAAAAAACAGACATATGTGCTCGCTTCTTATTAACTTGAAAATAGTTATTTTCAAATGGCCATTATGCTGTTTAATAAGCTATTTGCGGACCCTCATTAGAAATAAATGCATAATGGTGATATTAGAAGAAACTGAAGAGATGTAAGCTAGCGTTCTCGCGTTAGTATTCAAATGAATACCTAAAACATATGTGATTACTATACAGTATATTAAAGGGACACTACGTAATAGTTAACCACTAAATGTCACTGTATTGTGTACTGCATCGTTAGCCAACCGTTTTTAACCCGAGAGCTACAATTTTTTGTTTCTGATGAGCGCGAAGGGCGATTTGTTTGAAATATTTTTCTAAAATAGCAACATATATTATTACTAGGTTGTTACAGCTCTATTATTATAATTCTATCAAGTTGAAATTTTTAAAAGTATGGTTAAAACAAGCACAGCCAAGACATTTATCATGTCAATGATTTCTCATGCCAGTTAGAAATCTCATTCCCTAGAAAATCACTATGACCCATCACTGGTGAGCTATTTCCAGAAAACCTTGGTGTAGTACAACCGAAAAGGAGTGCTACAAAATGCAAGGAAGAGTACAAATTTCAGAGACTCTAAGTCACCAAAATGCATTTTTTCTTCTTAAATTGTTGCCCCGCCTTTCACAAGGTTTTTGGGGTACCCTTAGCAGCAAGATGGCGAACAATCATGTTCAGATTCAGATTCAGATTCAGATTCAGATCTACTTTATTGTCATTCTAGTACACGTGTATACAGAACGAAATGTCGATACATCTGACCCGCACAGTTTCCTTGAATGTACAGATATAAGTAAAAGTTGTATTGTATTATGGCTACGTATAGTATTTTACCATAGTGCCGATAGTGCAAGAGGAGTAGCTAACCGGATGTGCAAAATGGGCAGTCAGGTTAACAAGTCAGGTAAACAGTAACATTAACACTGTAACAATAACGCTGTAAGTACAATAGTGCAGAGAGCAAATGTGCAAGGAGTGGCAAGCTATAAAGAACTGCCAGTAGTGCAAAAAGTCAGATTAGCAGCCGTTAAGATTTAGGTTAACTATATGTTAGATTGACCATTTAACAGTCTAATGTTAACTCCCTCTAGGTGAGCCACATGTTATGTTAAA
The DNA here is from genome assembly GCF_059441175.1 of Urocampus carinirostris. Taxonomy (NCBI): domain Eukaryota; kingdom Metazoa; phylum Chordata; class Actinopteri; order Syngnathiformes; family Syngnathidae; genus Urocampus; species Urocampus carinirostris. Next base: position 19,862,414 of record NC_142358.1, on the reverse strand, counting down.
TAAATACACATTTCTTATCCTACGAGTATTTTTTTAAAAAAATCCATGTTTATATGATAGTTCATGTATCTTTGCCCATAATTCAAATCGGAGTTTCTTTTTAAGGAAAGATATTAATTTATCCCTGTGAGGCGCTAAATAATTTACAATATCCCTTTAGTAAAGCTGTGTATGAATGATCCAAACTCTTCCTCTCCTTAATAGCATTTTCCTTCCTGATTATACACAATACTCACGGATGCATGCCCATGCACGCACTTCCCTAAGGTATTTGGTCATTGTGGTCTATGTCAAAGGTGGATCTTGAACAGAATTAGCGATAAAACCGGAAAGGACACACAGGGAATAACGGACTGCTCGGCGAGGGAACAGACCAGAGAGAAAAGCTGATAATGAGTCGTTGAAGGTTGCAAGAGGGGGTTTGGACCCTGTCAGCCTTCTGGAAATGATAGCCTTGGCACACAGTAAAAAAAAGCTAATAGATGTCACGACTAACGCACGAAAGGGTGCCAAAACGGAGGGAAAGGCATGCACAAACATGAAGTAGAAAAACCTTGATAAAAAAACCTCCGACAACGAAAGGAGACAGAAGATGTTCACGATTTTAAGAGCAAGGCAAAGAAAAACGGGTGGCAAGAACGACAGCCAGCCGGGGAGCGAAAACATCGACGGAAAAAAAGGAAACTGCGGCAACTAAGCAGCCTTTGACATCAAGTGAAAAATCTGAGTCACACTGGGGCAGAACCGTGTGGGAGAACTGCAGCATACACAAATTACACACAAAAACCCGAAACGTCATCCTAGTCTTTGTTATTTTTTCTGCATTTGCGTCGAGCTTCCCGCTCGGTTACTACAGCACCTTGTCACATCATGCAACAGTTGGGCGGACGCAAGTACTAGATTTATGCCTTATTTTTGTGTGGCAGCTATTTTCACAAACTGTGCAAAATGTTAATTACAGATTTAATGTTTTTTATGGAATAATAGCTGACACCAGGGGTTTTGAACTCAATTTATTTGGGGGCTGCCAAAAGTACCCTCGGTGAAGTTAGTGTCATGATGACTGATTGGTATCACCTGTGTTCCGCTCGTTTGGCGCCAGCTGCTGCGGGATTCCTGATTGGTTCCCCTTCTTACTTAAGCTCAGTCCTGTCACTCGTCTGTTGTAAGTCCATCAGCGAACCTCTGTTTCTACAAGGCAAGCACTTTGACTGTGACTCCCGTCGGTCCCACTTTTTGCGCCTGTTTTCCACCCGTCCGTTCCTGATTTCCCTGTTTTGTCTCCGGCTACGACCTGTTTTTTTTTTTTACCCCGACCACGTTTTTCTCTCCCGTCCCAGCTTAGGACCCGTTTTAATCCCGACCACGTTTTGCTCTCCTGTCCCGGCTATCGACCTGTTTTTTTTCGTCCTCGACACCATGATCTCCTGCTCCGGAAGATCCACTTCCGCATTCGGAACCCGTTCCGATCCTGTGAGCGGCTAGCCTCCCGCGTCCAGCGAGCACCGGAACGCGGGCGCTTCCTTCCTCTCTATCTCAATAAACTTGTCGTTAACGTTACGCATCTGGGTCCTAATTCTGTTCTGTTCTTGACATTTAGGCGTCATCGGGCTAGCCACAAAAAAAGCTCTGATAAAAACATTTGAACGTTTTGAATAGATTTGTTTTATTCTTCTACATAAAGAACAATAGATAAAAAGAAAAGAATTATATCAGTAAATACATGAAATTATCTTAATTCTATAGCAAACAACAAAAAAGAAACCAAATATGTGATCACAAACATTAAATTATTGCTATCCAGCAGTGGGGACCATCAGAGCCTTCAAGGCCTTCTGTGTGGTACCTTCTCAATGTTTCTTAATTTTCCTTATGTTGAGGTTTTTGAGTTTTTCCTTGCCGTCATGTAGGGGTCGGTGTAATGGTAGTCTGTAGTTTGCAATAGTTTGTGGTCTGTGGAGCCCTTTGAGACTCCTTGTCATTAAGGGCTATACAAATAAACATGTAAATGGTCTGCATTTATATAGCGCTTTTCTAGTCACTAACAAAGTACTTTACAATGTGCTTCACACTTACCCATTCATACACACTCTCACACTGATAGCGGCGTCAGCCATGCAAGGCAACTACCTGCTTATCGGGGGCATTAGGGGTCCAGGACACTTTGACATCTAACAAAAAGGAGCCGGGAATCAATCCTGTGACCTTTTGATCCAAAGACAACCACTTTACCTCCTGAGATACTGCCGCCCCCAAGCATACAGCACCTGGTATTCCCAGGTCTCCCATGCAAGTACTAACCAGGCCCGACCCTGCTTTGCTTTCGAGATCGGAAGAGATCCGGTGTGTTCAGGGTAATATGGCCGTAAGACGGCATGACTTGACTAGACTCTTGTGACCTATTAAATATATGAATCGTGTGATGTTAATTATACGTGTATTTTGTTTATCAAGAGTCATTTAATATTTCCAAATAATCTGTCAAGTTCATTGCCTCTCCCTGGTTGTGCTGCTTCCAGATGTATGCATTCAACCAATCACATTTCAGGCCACTATGTGCTGCTATGCAAAGAAATCTACCCCGGGGCATTCACAAAGACTTCTGAAGGCCTTGGGACGTATAATATCAGTGTTGGAAAAATCTCTTTTTTTTTGCCAATCAGATTCCAAGTTTGTGGCTGAGAGCCTGCTAGCGGGTGTTGGGAAACGTTACCGATTTCACAAACAATCTTAGGCTAGGGGGCGCTGACTTACCAAAGTGATCTGGTCAATGGCCGTTAAAACTGAAGAGACTAAGCTTGACTTCTCATGTTGTAACTAAACGCTTAAAAAAATATGAAAAAGTTGTTACTTTTTTCTCTTATAATTATCGAATCTTCCATTTTGATCCAGTATTTGTACAGAGTCAAGGTTGTTCCTCGCTTGGAGTGAATGAAGTTGTTTACAAGTGAGCGTACATCCTTTTTGTGCGTGTGTGCACCCACCAGGGTCATTGCAGTGCTTCCACTGCTTCATTATGAAGCGGAAATTGTATGAAATAAATTGTTCCATGATATTTGAAACTCGGGAACATGTGGCGCCATGGCAACCGTTCTCAGCCATTCTTTTTTTTTTTCAAGTGTCCACATTGAAAAAAGTTACAGCCTCTTTACAAAGATCTCGAGGAGCACATTCTGTTCTGTTAAATTCTGAGAACTGGACGGATGAAAATGTAAGTTATCGATTCATTCGTCTGCTTTGGTTTATTTACAAGGACAAAGGTTGTGAGCCTTGTGTGGGGTTTCCATGTTTTCCCAGCGCTCATGTGGCTTTTCTCCAGTATGTCTGGCTTCTCTCACATTCTGAAAACATTTTCCTCGGTCTAATTGAAAACTCAATGTCAATGTCGGTCCGTACGTTTTGCGCCCCGCAATTTGGTTATTGCCGCGTCAGCTGGAAAACGAATGAGCGGAAGCGGAAGAAAAGATGGATTGATAGAACATCTTGCCAGTTTTTTCAAGATATTTTCAAAAGGCCTACGTGACAGTTTTTTAAGACACGTTTGCAAAGATATTTGCTTTTGTTTAGTTTTGCTAGGTTAGCAGAACATGGCAATTGTTATTTTATTTTATTATTTCACGTGTTGAAAATATGTTACAAGGCTAAAATCATCGTAATTTCATTAAAAAATATTTCATATAAATATGTTATCTTTGTCTGAGTTTTTGTTTAAATTATATCCTAAATATCAGGATCAGAACGGAAACAGGACCCAATTGCGTTACGTTTCTCACAAGTTTTATTGAAGGAAAGAGGAAGGGCTGTGCCCACGATCCGGTGGAAGCGGGAAGCGAGTCGCTCTCGTACTCGGATTGTGATCCAAACACGGAAGTGGATCTTCCGTAGCGAGCGACGGCGGTGTCAGGGTCAGAAACGAGTCGTAAGTCAGAACGGGAGAGTAGACGAAGTCGGGGACCAAAAGGGTCATAAGCCGGGACGGGAGAGCAGACGTGGTCAGGAGCAAAACAGGTTGTGGACGGAGACAGACGGGAGCAAAAACGGGACGGGTGGGAGTCAGGGTCGAAAAAGGCTTCCCTAGTATACACTGACTGACAACAGGGGACAGACAGGACTGGGTTCAAGTAGTGACAGGGAGCCAATCAGAACCCGCGGCGGTTGGCACCAAATGACAAGCACAGCTGAGTCACATCAGTAATCATGACAGCAAAATAATACTCTCTCCAGGTTTTTCGCAATACTTCTGCTTCTGGGGCTCTCGTAGTAAACAATAGGAGTAAGCAATACTTGGAATTTTGGCGTCGATCTGATTTAAGTAAATACAAGGTAGCATCATTTGATACCAGATATTTTATGCTCCGAAATGTCATGATCTCCGATTGAATTAGCCTATAATTACAATAAACACATCACAAAAAACAATATCGGTTTAAATTGTAAGCAAAAAGAAATATGAACTGTAATATAAACGTGCATTTAAAAAAAAAAAAAAACTTATAGGTTAAGAAATTTGCATTTATTTACATAATGTATTTTACAGCTGTTTGTGTGCAAATATTTTGTGGTTTCCTTTTGTTTTTTATTGGTCAAAGTTGTTTTTGTGCTGTGCCCAAATTGTTAGGGTCTGGCGACGCGCCTACGTCCACCAAAAGGCGCCTGATCAGTTTGTAATGGGGACAGTTGGGTCCAATCACCCCACACCTGTCACTATTAGCCTGACTCATCAAATAAACATTGAGGACAGCACCCATTGTCGGGTGTTTTCCATCACCTTTTTCTAAAGTCATCCTGAATTTTGTTTGTTTTTCCGTTTCTAGTTCCGACAGTTTTGTTGTTGTTTTTGACAGTTTGTTTGTGACTTTGATGACGTTTTTGTTATTAAATCTGCTTTTGAGCGCCTTGCCTCTTTCTGCTTCCTGCGTTTGGGTCCACCACAAATCACAACATAACGTGACCACAAAAGGACTCTGCGAGTATTACCGCTGCCCCAGCTGCAAGGAGAGTCCCAGTGAATTTGGCTCCTTGCCCTGGCTGCAAAGAGTCCCTGGTCGCTTTGGCTCCCTGCTCCGGCTGCGAGGAGAGTCCCGACCGCTTCGACATTTTGCCCCATCTGCGAGGACGATCCCGACCGCTTCAGTATTTCAGTGACTCGTGACATTGTGAAGACACAACTTTGTTTACTGATGGAATGTTAAGGGATTAAATAATATTTTGAGCACCTTGCCATGCCTCCTATATTCAGGTCTACAGCTAAAATATAAACACAAATAAAACGCACAAACACCCTTGTTGCTGTTTTGCGTAATTATTTTTACACTTTTCAAATATAATCCCCAAAGAAAAAAATTCCGAACATTTTGGGGCACGAATTCACGTTTTTACCTCACCTGTACAACTTTTAGTCACCCAGTCTAGACAGGTGCGGGACTAGAAAAACTAAAATATAAGATGGAATGATGCCAGCTGATCATATTAGCATATAATATGAATAATTGAGCTGATGGGAGAACAAAAATGGCTCCCGAGCTGAAACGCGTGGCCTGTCTGTCTCCAGTGAGAAGAAAAAAAACATGTGTGCTGACATGAAATACATGAGTGGCTCATTAGCAGTGTTAGTATGAACGTGTCACAACGAAACACAATTAGTGATTTAAGTCACGAGTACTGTAAGGCGTTATTTAAAAAATTGTGTTACTCAACTGTCATTGCAACATGGTGGGTTACTCCAGAGCTTGTTAAAAGCAGATTGTGAATTACAAAAATAAAAACTTTCTCCTAAAGGTGGGTTGCGGTGCTGCAGTTGCCACCTTGTCGCACAGTAAAAAACAATACACAATGACTCCTGTTGTACGATGCAATAATGTATGGAGATCAGCTCAGGGGCCATAGAAAACCTTCTTACAGGCCAAATCCGGCCCGCGGGCCTTTCTTTTGACATAGGTGCTGTAGAGTCACTTAAAATTATAACCAGCACTGTTACTCAACTGTCATTGCAAAATGGTGGGTTACTCCAGACCTTGTTAAAAGCAAATTGTGAATTACAATTGTCACTCATAGCAAATTGTTCATCTTGATAAATGGTAAACTGTCTGCATTTATAAATCGCTTTACAAGTCAATGAAGACCTCCCAAAGCGCTTTACAATGTGCTTCACACTTACCCATTCACAGACACACTCACACACCAATAGGGAGTCGGCCATGCTAGGCGCCTACCTGCTGGGGGCATTAGGGATTCAGTGTCTTGCCCAAAGAAACTTCGACATACAACACGGAGGAGCTGGGAATCGAACCTGCGACCTCTTGATCCCAATCTTATGCCCATTTCTGATATCATTCTATATAGACTGCCAGTAACATAAAAGAATGGTAAGCGTACCACAGCTAATTCAGTGATAGTGGCCGTCTGAAGTATGTGGGCGCTGAGTTTTTCATCATGGAGATATTCTCCCTACCGTTTACACTTACATTAGAAAAAAAACTGTAAAATGAAATAATTAAATCAGGGGGTTAGATTATAGCACGTATAATTTGGTTATGTGTCACCAGTAGCGAATGGTAGGCGGCGCATGAGTGGCGTATATATATATATATATATATATATATATATATATATATATATTATATATATATATATATATATATATATATATATATATATATATATATATATATATATATATATATATATATATATCTCATCAGCCGTACCGCTTATCCTTATTAGGGTCGCGGGGGGGGGGGTGTGGCATGGGAGGGGGGGGCTGGAGCCCATCCCAGCCATCTCCGGGCAGTGGGCAGGGGATACCCTGAACTGGTTGCCAGCCAATCGCAGGGCACACGGGGACAGACAACTCACTCGCTCAGTCACACCTAGGGACAATTTGGACCGGCCAATTCACCTGAAATGCATATCTTTGGGATGTGGGAGGAAACTGGAGTGTCCGGAGGAAACCCACGCAAGCACGGGGAGAACATACAAACTGCACACAGTAAGGCCGGTAGCTGTGTATATAAATGCATCTCAAAATCAATGGGGCAAACGTGAACACAGAATCTACAGTAAAATTGTGTTAAATTTTGGTCTTTTTATTTGTAAAATTGTTCATGCAATAAACCATGCACAGAGAAAAAGGAAAACATCATATATAGTATTTAGAAATGCAATCAGCACAGACATTTATATTTTTACCTTTCATTTTTTTTAGAGTAAATAAATCAACATAAATAACACAGACATGAAATACATTTCTACAACGCTTTAAAAAAATCAACAGCAACAGAGACTTAAGGAAAATTTCAGAATATGATAAACCAAAGTCCAGCTCGTCTCTGAAGAGTTTTGGTGTAAAACAACAGCGACCAGATGAGGAATGTGCTGTATTTAAGTAGTCAGATTAGGATGTATCTCCTGCTACTGCTAACGATGGAAACCACTACCATGTTTCATGAGGGGAGCAAAGCCTGACCCAAAAATCCAGCCTGAAGAAGTACGGGCACCACCAGATTGTAATTTCCCAAGACACACCACAGGGAATTGTGTCTCGATGACCCTGCTGTTAAAGGGGATCCGTAAATCTGGGGAGTGACAGAATTACTGTTTAAATCAACTAACTAGTAATGGAACAAATTGTTTTTTTCAGTGAGCGTTGCTCATTAGATAGAAGGACTCGCAGTCAACAGGTCAACACAAAGACACACAATTATAGTTGAGGCAAGCCATTCTCTCATGCACGTTCCATCTCACGGCACGGATGACAAACGTGACTAACGTGCCCTGACTGCTTCACCTACAACAGCAACACACCAGAGTCGAACGTCCCTACATTTTCTCCTTCCCTGTTTTCACATTTTTCCTTCCTGCTTTCCTTCCTCCAATTATCTCCTCCTTTATTTTCTTTCTGTTCTTTCGACATTTCTATTCAATTTAATTATCTGCATGTGTGTGCAAGGGTATGCAGAACGTGTGACAAAAAATGGTTAGTGCTACTGTCAGAGTGCCTCCTAGTGTACAAAGAGTAAAATAACACAAGTGGCATGCATTAACATTCTTAAAAGCAGGGGCTTGAGCTCAATTTTCTCAGAGGTCGCCAGAGCTACGGTCCGAGTAGGGGCCAAATTGGGTTTTCCAAAAGAAAATTTGTGATGAAAAACAAATCACGATTCTTGTGTATAGTTATCCCTTGTTTTTTGCAGTGTTTCGGTTCCAAATTGAACCTGTGATAGGCGACATCCATTACGTAGAAATATTTATTTTTTATAATTATTTTACATTAAAATCCCCTTTATGATGCTTCCTACTGAAATACATCGGCGACCAGATAATGAAGGTGATGTATCTTAGTCAGATCGCAAATCGTTTTCACTGTCGAGTGTTTCTAAAAGCCATCATGTCAACAAAACGCTCTAACATACAAAAGCACAAAAAGCAGAGGAAAATGCTTGCTATCACCGACAAAGTTGGACTTCTCCACATGCTAAAGGAAGTTTAAAGCACAATACATACACAAGATTGGTGACAAAATATCACCTGAAGTAAAAACGTGGATAAAGTCCTAAATGCATTTCCACTACCTTTTGGAATCAATGGTGCAATATGGCAGCCAAATTGTTTTTTTTTTTTAAAATTGACATTTGTAAAGTACAGTACTATTTGTTTAACAAATCTTTGTTCTTTGGTTTCAATGTATTAGAGTATTTAACTCATTTAGCCACGCCACGCATTCAGGGACGCCAAAACGTAAAAATATATATTTTTTATTTTAATTTCTAAAAAACTATTATAAAATGTTCGGCGCTGCCCGTCAGTAAGTATCAAGTCCTTGGCGTTGATTTCTCCAGTATAAATCACCATCATATGGCAGAAGTCGCTTTGATCAGATTTACTCCAAACATAGAGGAAGCCCCTACTTCCTCGTGTTGCTTCCTCTATCTAGCGAATGAGTGTGTAGGCGGCCCATATAGGTGCAGCGAAGCTGCGCAGTGAGAAAAGTGAAGATAGAAGTACAGACAGTTGACGCTTCAAAGCTTTTTTCTTTCCAAAAAAGACGACAAAGTCCCTTCGTCATCCACGGGCATGAAAATGGGTCAGGGCTTTAAAATGTGAGAAGGGTGTGGAGAAAATACTGTATTTATTTGTGTAAAATGAGCACCCTTGAATGTGTAGCCATTATTCAATTTACTTAATGACAAATGTGAACACAGTACCAACGTTAAATTAACAATATCCGATGCATCATAAGATACCAAACTTTGTGATTTTTCGCATTTATTTATATTTCTGAGGACAACTTTTTGTTTTCTCTATTCTCTAAGATTTATCTCTGGTACCATGAATAAAGTGATAGTGTGATAATGACATACAATTTTAATGCGTCTAACACATGAATAAATTCAGTACTCCTAACCGTGCGAACTACACTGATTTTAATTTGAAAGCACCACTCTGGGAAATCTCAAAGTACCCTCCTCCCCACCTCAAAACATGTTCTCCTTGAATCTATACAATTCCTGCGGGTCACTCCTTTTTACTTCAAAAAAATAACTTTCTCCTACAGGTGCGTTGCGATGCTGCAGTTGCCACCTTGTCGCACAGTAAAAACCAATACACAACGACTCCTGTTGTACGATGCAATAATGTATGGAGATCAGCTCAGGGGCCATAGAAAACCTTCTTACAGGCCAAATCCGGCCCGCGGGCCTTCCCTTTGACATATGTGCTGTAGTCACTTAACATTATAACCTCCACTGAGCAAAACCGAAGGGCGATTTTAACTTCTTAGAAAGCAGCAACTTCAAAGTCATCCAAGCCTCTTTCCAATTTTACTAAATAGGACAGATGGACGGATAGATGGATGGATGTCAAATCACAGTTGGAATACCAATGAGATTATTGTTTCCTTTTCAAAGTGTAGCACCAGACTCAAATGGGAACACCACATTTGCCTCCATTCCCTTTCCTAAAAAACAGGCCCGGATAACAAAACAAGAATAAGGGTCGCCTAATCTACTGAGAGACGAGCAAGAATTAGGCCAGGTTTATAGTGCTCTGAGTACACAAGCATGCTTTCTATTCCTCCTGTTTTTAAACTGGTAGGATGCACACATTTTTCCAAGATTTTTTCTAACCTTGTGTATTTGCTTTTAACGGGACACTGTGTAATAGCTGACGGATAGATGTCACTGTGTTGCAGAGGTAGGCAAACTACGGCCTGCGGGCCAAGTGCAGCCCGCCCGGCGTTTTCTTCCAGAAAAAAGGGACCGAATATATTATTTTTCTTTCATTCTTAAAAAAAAAAATCTATAGAAATACTACAAAACACTATTATAGTAAGACTATAAAACAAAATACTGCAACAGAAATATTACACCAAAAATACTACAATGATACAACAGCAATTACACAAATACTACAGAAATACTACAAAAATAATACAGAAACACTACCAAAAAAATAACCTCACTTACTACGCTAAATACTACAAAAATTCTTCAAGGGTTATATTATGAAAGAACTACTTGAAAAATACAAGTACAAGAATAATAAAAAAATATTGCAGATATACTACTAAAATTTTACAAAGGAAATACTACAAAAATTCTATAGAAATACTACAGAAATACTACAAAATATTACCCCCAAAAAATCTACAAAAGTAAAATGTCGATAATGCTACAAAAATGCGACTGAAATACTACCAAAAAAATTACAGAAATACTACAAAAATATGACTACAGAAATATAATGAGATATACTTTAAAAACTCATCTACAGTAGTACCACAAAATTACTGCAAAGGTGCTGCAAAATACTAAATAATTCTTTTATGGAAATACTACAAAGATTCTACAGAAACACTTCAAAAACACTACTATGAAAATAATACCCAAAAAATTAAAAGATGGATTTACTCACAATGCCTGCAGCAAGGTTCCTCCTTTACTGGGCAAACAACCAGGGAAGGGTTTACACAACAGAATCCATCCGTTTATTGTATAGCTTATCCTCAGTGAGGTTGCAGGTGTGCTGAAGCTGATAACTTGGAGAGTGACAGTGGGGTGCACCTAAGACGAGCGGGCCGGTCAAGTGCAAAAAAAAAAAAAAAAAATGAAAATGACAAAAATAACAAATTCAACACATCTGAGGAGTCTTAAATCCATGGTGTCACTTTTTTCGTTTATCATGCATTTTAAATCCTTAAAATCCGGAATGACTAAAATGTGCAAAATGTGTAAAATGTTTTTTTTTACTCAACTTTAAGTTTCTTGTTTGTTTGATCATAGCAAACGCATTATCATTGGTTTGGAATACAGTATCATATCTGTCTATCATTGGTCCCTTTTGTCTATATATTCACATGTACGCTTTTTGATAAGACAGAAAACAATACATGAACAAAAAAAAAAAAGATCCAATAATGCATGAAGGTAAACAGTATATCTTATGTAAATTGAGAGAAAATCATGTTTGAATGAATTAAAAAATGTATGTATTCTCTCTCCAACTTTATTCTACATCACAGGTGTCGAACAGGCGGCACGTGGGCCATATCAGGCCCACCAATGGTTTAAATCGAGCCATTCCTCGGTGAGAGAAGCGCAAGAGGAAAATGAGCTGTAGTTAAATATTTCCATTGGATGTCACCAAAGCCAGTTAACACTTGCAAAATAATTGTGGTAGTATTTCTCCATTTCTATCTGACTCTCTTCTTTTTCATTTATTTCTCCCTCTTTTGCTTTCTCCTGTTCACTCTCTTTTTATCTTTTCTCTATTTCTCTCTCAGTCTCTAACTCTTTATTTTTCTCTGTCTTGCTCTCTTTCTATTTTCTCTCTAATTTACACTTTAATTATTTTTCTTTCTATTTATCTCTTTCTATCTCACCCTCTTCCTTTTCCTTTTTCGGCCTCTCTCTCTCTCTCTCTCTCACCTCATTTTGTCTCTTTTTCTCCTGCTTACTCTTTTTCTGTTTGTTGTTCTCTTATTCTTTTTATCTTTCTCTTTTTTCACTTTCTTTTTCTCTCTATATTCATTTCCCCCTTCTCCATTCATATCTCTATTCTGCTCTCTCCTTTTCTCTCACTGTTACTCCGTCTCCCTTGTTCTCCCTATGTTTATCGCTCTCTCTTTCCCTCCCTCTCTTTCTCTGTCTTTTTCTCCCTCTCTCTTTCTCTTAAACTTACTAGTCCGACCCCCCTGAGATTTTTTTATAGCATTTGTGGCCCCAAGCTAAAACAAGTTTGACACCCCTGTTTTACATCTATCTGGTGTCATGATTATTGATGTGACTCAGCTATGCCGGCTCATTTGGCACCAACTGCTGCGGGCCTGCCAGTATTTGAACTCAGTCCTATCAATCCCCAGTGGTCAGTCCGTCTCAAACCTCTGTTGATACAAGACAATAATTTTTGACCCTGACTCTCGCCTGTCCCGTTTTTTCTCCCTTTTGTCTCCGGCTACAAACCACTTTGATCCCAAACAGGTCTGCTCTCCCGTCACGACTTACAACCCGTTTTTTGATCCCGACCACGTCTGCTCTCCCGTCCTGGCTCATGACCCGTTTCTGTCCCTGACCACGTTTTCGACTTGTTTTTCCCTCCCTGACAATGCCGTCTCCCGCTACGGAAGATCCTCTTCCATATTCGGATCACGATCCGATTACAAGAGCGACTTGCTCCGCGTGTCTAGCGAACACTGGACCGTGGGCGCAGCTCTTCCTCTCTCTTTCAGTAAAACTTGTGGTAAACGTCACGCAAGTGGGTCCTGTTTCCGTTCTGGTCCTGACATCTGGAGGATCATGTCCGAAGCTATGGAGGAATATGAAGGTACAGTCAGTATTTAGGACACAACATCACTAACCTCTCTTTTTCTGATGATATTGCTGCATTGGCAGGACACAAAGAGGAACTCAGAGATCTGGTCGATCGCCTTTTTCATAATATCTGACAATGTTTGAGGTTTCATGTGAAAATAAGCCGCGATACCTTTCTTTTTCATGCCAGTGTGATCGTTAGAGTATTGTATGATCTTTAATTTTTCTTCTAATGTCCTGTTCTCTCGACTCCTCTAATTCACTGACACCATAATGTGACACTCAGCGTAGTCTCCTTTAGTGTCGTTTTGCACGAATAGATCACAACTTGATTCGAAGCACAATGAGATAGAGTCAGTCAGTGATAACCGGAAGCAGTCTCACGTAGACAAACACATATAGAAATTAATTTGTCTGTGGACAAAAGGATGGCATACACTTTCCAGAAAAGTTGTGTCATCCAGCGTCTTCCAAGAAGAAGTCAAAGACGGCATGATGACTTGGAATACGACTCCGGAATTGACATGTCAAAATGCATAGGAGTGGTTTGAAATGATTAGGATTATAAAATCTGGAACATGCATATATTTTTCGTCAGAAATACGTTAGGAATCAGACTTTTTGTCCAGATCGAGATTAACCGAGTTTTACTGTAGTTTAGCGCGTAAAACGGCAGTGTTGGTGAGTATGGTATGTATTACGCAGAATTATATTGTTTTCTCGTTAATTTGTGTTGTTGTCGTTTTTCATTGGACTGCCCTTGATAATAGCAGTCTATTACTACCCAATGTACAGAGTGTGCTGACAGAGTACGTATGAAATCCTCTCGAGCAGGCAGATTAAAGGAAAAGTCGCCTCGATTGAAAGTTTTATCTGGCGATTACTGCAGCCTGGTCCTTCCTCGTTGCCCCAAGCGTTTCTAATGACAAAGTGACAAAGCGTGCACAGCAGTGCGAGAAAGCAGCCTGCTCGTGCGTGTCGATGGGGGTCTGTGCACGGACTCGATCAACTCAGTAGTGCCGCTAAAAAACATCCCTCTATATGGCTTCGGTTCTCGCCCCTACAGCTGTAACGTAAGCCCGCGTCTTCAATTTCTCATCATAAATGCGCTTTCCATCCACTGGCAATGTTTCTCAAGTATGTGTTGTGACAGAAGCAAAATGATTTGTGAGTGACTCTCGTGACCCGCTATATAGCATTTCCTACGCCTCAAGAGCAACACCTGCCGCTTCCCACAAAGTGTCGAGGAATTCACAACCATGATTGGAAGAGGCGATGCCATTATCACCCCAGAAGATGATTATTTAGAGTGACAGGATAATTATTCTCGTATATGCACACCGACAAAAGATGCGCTGGTGGAAATATTTATTGCCGTGCATCAATTGAGCCACGAAAGTTCAGCCTTGCTCAATGCGCGTTAGCACCTTTTATGAAATGTATTATCTGCTGGTTACCAATGAATGAACAATCCAGGAATTTACTGTTGCCACGACAACGTGATTATAACAAGTGTTTACGTGAGGCTGTGTATCTGTGCCTGTACTCGTAATTGAGACGTTTCAACTTATGTTGATCACATGTTTGGGATCACAAAACTATAGCTTAGGTACCGTATTTTTGGGACCTTACTGCGTTACAATAAGTTGTTCTTTGCCAAAACACTTACATACAAAAAAGGCCAATGTACCTAAAAAGTGTTGCAGACTAAAAGAGGACAACATGCCGATGAGTAAAAAATGGAAAGATACCCAGTGAAACAAACCAAAATGTCGAACCTTGTGTCAAGTAAAAGTGGGCGTTTTGTAGCGGGTGTTGTTGACGTAATGTCACATGACCGATGTCAAACGAGACCTCGTTTTAGGCTAAGCTCGTTGAGCGGATCAGTCACGTCACCAGACTCGAAATTGACGTCTTTGATATATTTGGGATGTTGATAGGTTTATTCTGTTTTTACTATTTTACACCTGCAAAGGAGGCTGCATAGGATGCAAGCTCCACCAGCAAATCTCCTCTTCTTACTTTGATTTTTGCTTCGTTTCATTTTGTCAGCTAAGCAATTCAGTTGAAATGAGGGGACCAACAAAAATTAAAATTGCCCATATTGCAACGGAGCTAGCAAATTTATAAAAGACTCCTCTCTATAAAACAAAGATTTACAGGTTCAGAAACAGTTTCTTTCCTAGGGTCATAACCACCTTAAACAAGCGCATAAGACCAAAAGAACAAAGGGGCATAAGACAGGCATAGCCCATGGCCATGTGGTGTCCTTATGCTCCTCCCTTACCGGATCTATCAGCGCTGTCCTGATTGTGTTTGAGAGGGACCAGATCTCATTATATTATGATTCAGTATGTCGTATTGCTTTTTGGACAAAATAACGATTGGTTATGGAGCAAAGTAGAAAATAGTGACAGCAACGATCGAGTCAAAGATTGAAATGATGTAGGAGTCTCTACCATTGTCATGGTTGCCATGCCGCCCAATTGACCCCGCCCATGTGTCACGGTTGCCATGGTGCCCAATTTGTCCCGCCCGCGTGGCACCAGCTGCAGTTTGTTCACAGATTGGCTCCCTGTCAGTATTTAAACTCTGTCCTGTCAGTCCCCTTTTGTCGGTCAGTCTGCAAATTTTGTTTTTACAAGGAAAGCCCCTTTTTGCCTGTCCTGTTTTTTGCTCCTGTTTGTCTCCCACTACGATCTGTTTTGATCTCGACCACGCCTGCTCTCCCGTCCTGAATTATGAGCTGTTTTGATCTTGACCACGTCTGTTCCCCCGTCCCGGCTTACGACCCGTTTCTGACCCCGACCACATCTACTCTCCTCTCCTGGCTTTCGTCTTCTTTCCAATCCCGGCCACGTTTTTGCTCTCTGATTTTTTCGCTCCCGACACCGCCATCGCTCGCCACGGAAGTGCCACTTTCGCATTCAGAGCGTCCTGCTCCCCACGACCAGTGATCACCGGATCGTGTGTGCAATCCTTTCCCTTGTTCCCAATAAAACTGTGCGAAACGTTACGCGAGTGGGTCTTGTTTCCGTTCTGGCCCTGACAACCATTGAAACTTTGCTTAAGGGTACGGTAGGTGGTTCACAAATGTTTTGTTTATATTGGTTACTGGTATATTAATCTGTATTATCTACACATTTTAAATAATTATCTTTGTTAAAGTAAAGGCTGTATTAACATTTTGGGTATGTATTTAGTGTGAGGCATTTTCAAAGCAGTTTTAGGGGGTTGGATAATATGTGATGTACGCTTAATGCAACATTGGTCCTCACCTATGGAACAGTCTGCCGGAGGACATCAGGTCTGCAAGGACTCTTGCTATTTTTAGGAAGAGGGACAGGAGAGTGGGGATTTTGCTGTCTTGTTGTATGCTGAATGCTTTTAAACAGCACTTAGAGTGGAAATCTTTTGCCTGAACAGTGCTTTACAAATACATTTGATTTGATGTTTAATTTTGGACATTTTGTTGCTGTAGAGTATATGTTGCAGGAGTAGCCAAATAAAAATATGGAAAATCTGTGCGTTCAAACACTAAACACAAGTGTTTGTGTATGTTTACCCTCAAAACATATTGGAAGAGATTCCAAAATACTACTGTATATTAAAAAATAATTTGTGTCAAAACATCAAGTCTAAAGGTCATTTCCCCTTTTTGCTCCAGAGCAATCCGAAGTCTCGTCTGTTCTTAAAAGCTGCAGCTTTGCATTTGTTGTATCTACCCTCATGAATGGATCTCGAGTCCTCAAAATCCTTTGGCAACTACTAAAAGAAATAATACTCCACTACACCAAGAACAGCAAACTTGGATCAAGTCTACCTCCATAAAGTCCAATCTTTGGATCAATCTTTAAAAGGGGTTCAAACAATCTCTGAACATAAATTATTTGGAAAAGTTGCTTTTAGCTTGAGTAAAGTAACATTATTTATGGTACCAAAAATGTCGCGTTAGTAACAGCTGAAATCCCGCAGGGGTTCATGCAGAGTTCATTGTGTCTCTACAATTCCAACAGGCTTCTTTAAAATGAAGAATGAGCAAGCAGAGGTCAATTTATGCATGTTTGTGTGTATTTTGTGTTGTACAGACCGCTGTTGACAGTTCTCGCTTATGTTAATTTCTAATAAGCACAGAGTGACCCTCAGCATGTAAACAAAGAGGCGTGTTGGTCATGCTAAATCTGAAAACATTTTGCGTGACTGATTATTGCTGCATAAAAGTATTCCTAAATAATGTTGAGGCTCTTTGTTGCTCTGATGCATTTACATTCTGAGGACACCAAAGGCACTTCATTGCCAATAGTAAGAAAATAACATCCAACTCCTGCAAATAATGTTTTCGCTTTTTGGGACACTATTTGTACGATTTTCTGTTCTTCCATTGATTTTGTTGTGGACAATTTTAAGTACCCCACTAAAAATGTCATGGATTGGGAGAAGGTAGTACTTCCCGTAAATAATGAGACAAACACAGTAGCTGAAGTCCTTTTTTGTCGAACCTGATTGTTAACACTACTATTCTCACCAAGTGACTCACATAAATATTCTATAAAAGTATTTCATTATTGTGTGTGTTGCACATTTAGTTTGTCATCGTTAAAGAGACACTGTAATAGTTTGACCTCTAGATGTCACTGTATTGCAGTGGTATGCTGTGCAATTCACACCTAGGCCTTCAGTGACGTCCTACTTATTCCAGATTTAACAATTATTCATCCAAATACCATCATTAATAGCATCACAGTTTGAAAAATCCTACACAAAAGCACATGTGCGTAGTACTAGGATTCACATCAGCTAAATCATGTACAACACAGGCTATTTTCGGGGTCATTAAATATCAAAAAACTTAGGTTAGAAATTAAAATGTATCTCTACATATAATACTCCAAACATTTAAAAGTATGATTGGCTATCTTTCAGCTACATATGCCATTGACTTATATAATGCAGACGCCAGCACTGTTGATTCTGAAAGCCTTGGGCAGATTTCATCTTGACGTCTCAGGCTAGCTAAATTCTGATTGGATATAAACCATGAACAAAAACAAATGGACGGAGTGTGACCAGATGAACACAATATATCATTAAAAATACAAAATATGGAGAATAATTACAAACATGAAAATCTTTTGGAAAAATACATTTAAAATGAACTTGACTTTTGTTCAAATTATGACGTCTGCTTATGTTGGGCCGGAAAAGAAGGCCCCGCTGACCCAGACAGCACAGCACTCTTGGATTATGTTGTGCAATATTGTTTTTTTTTAATGACTGAAGTTTTTGTACTACCAGGGGGAGCTATATCATATAAGCTATCCCTTCAAGCTGAGTTGAAGCCTGTTGGCAGCAGTAAAACAGATTTGCAAAGCCAACTTGGCCAACCAAATATGATGAGGACCAAAAAATGCAGAGTGAAGGATTTTACTAAAAATCAATTGCTTTTTTACCACTATGATTGTTTAGATATTACACTGTGTCTCTTTAAGTGGAATTTCATCACCAACTCCATTCCAGAAACCATCAAGTACTGACAAAGACAAGATTGAGACATTACATATAACCCTTGTTATTTGTTATTGTCCTAATTAGACAATATTGTTCATTGGGGTTAAAACATGTTCTACAACAACATGTAGCTAAGTAAATATCGAACACAAATTCACCTTAAGTTGCAGTGGAGTTTTTTCTTTTTTTTTTTATGTTCCATCATTCAAGCAGTCAGCAACTAAACACCACAGCCCCCTCTCCTGGTCGCCAGGCAGTAATCATTCTACAAACCGTCACAAACATACTGCACACTGCCAGTAGAAATAATCAAATTTAAACTGAGTACCTTTATACCCTTGCTCACTGTTTGACTGACCTACAACCTTACATTAAATGAATTTCAGCCGTCCAGCAAGGCCCACTTCCATTTTAATGTAAAAAAATATGTCACTCAAATAGAACAACCCCCATCCTGATGTGCTTACTAAAGTGTGCTTAGTCTTCCAGATGGCAAAAGCAGGGGAATGTGGAGGGTTTTAAAGGATTGTGTGTTTCTTTATCCAAAAGTCCTTACAGCAGTGCAAGGATCACACTAATAGCTCAAAATGATACTCGCTCACCAGCTTTTACAATTTATTTTGCAAATTGAAAAGGACAACCTCTGTAATTTTGTTTACATAGCAATATATATTAAATCAGCGGTGGGCCATCGGTGCCAGCAAGCCCTTCTTTGCTGGCCTAAAAAAATTCTAAATAATGTGATGTATTTATATTTTGACCATGAATACATATTCAATAATACTAAATTGTCTTTCGGCTTCATTTTATTGCCTTTTCCCTGTTGCACTGCTTCCAGATGTGTGCTTTCATACTTACGTATTTAATCAATCACATTTCAGCCATTATGCATTGCCAGGTTCAGGCATCTACCTAGAGGCCTTCACAATTAGTTGTGAAGGCCCTGTAGCATAAAATAAGAGTCGATCAAGCTGTTGCCACAGCCAATCGGATTTTGAATTGGAGTGGACAGAGCCTCCTAGAAGGCCAAGGGAAACGTCAGCGTTTTTACAAACAATGATTGGCTAGTGGGCGGTAATGCATCAAAGCGATAGTGCCAACCGCGGTCAAATTTGAAGAAGACGTGGTGCACGAGCGAATATATATTAATGAGATTTAATATTGTTTGTGTAAAATCACAATGGCTGAAGAAGGAAAATCTATGGCTATGGTTGCAGATTTACTGTAAAATACATTTTCAAGACAGACTTTTAAGGACATGATGAAAGTCCTGGATCCTAAAATAAATTAAGCAACGTAGAGGTTTTTTTCTCCGATTACTGAGAGAGACATGGATTTATATAACCACCTGTCTACTTATAAGTGGAGAGAGAAAGATGTATTTGGTGTACAAATACAAAGGATTTTTGGTGAGTCAAATGGGGCCTTAATAAAAGTGCAATTTTATGAGTTGATTATTAATGCTTTTTTCAAGGTTGTAATGCCATACATTTTTTATTAAAGGGTTGGATTGGCCCGCGACCCAACTGAGGATAAGCGGTGCGGATAATGGATGGATAATGGGTTGGATTGGTTTAGAAGTAGCACTACTAAAGGCCTAGTTGTGAAATGTACGGCCCACCACTGGATTAAATAAACTGTAGAGCAATGTGGATTGCAAGAAAATACAAAGAATAAAATAGAAACCAACTATTTTTGGGAAATTCTAATCCCGAGTGAGGATTTGATTTGTTTAGGGGGTTTAACTTCTTCAATGACTATCACATAGGTAAGGTGAGGCAGGTGGAGAGAAATTGCTTTTCATCTCTGCTGAGTGTGGACAAGCAGATAACAGCTTCCCAACGCAAGAGAATTTCCCTTTTCCTTGCCGCAGATTTCCTATTTCACCTCCTCTTCATACACAAAAACGGCGTCCTGTATGACATAGCCTTTGAATCCTGATTTCCGGTAGCCAAGGAAAGATTATCCCGAAAACATGTTTTCATTTCAAGTTTGAAGACATTTTTGTCCTGTTCTCAGCTATTCGGAAGTGCTCTGCATTTGCCAGATTTTGTTATTTTTGGTGGAGCAGTGTTAAGTGTTTTTTTAAGTAAGGTTTTAATGAATACATTTTTTTATCAGGGATGGGGGTAATACTCCTTTTTTCTTTTCCGCTCCTTTTGGGGTGTCTTAACATTTCTTCTCTAGGTTTTTGGGTGTCGCATTTCTCCTTTTTTCTACTTTTTTCCCCCGTTCTTTTCAACATGAAGAAAAACTGTGTACATATTAATTATTTGATCAAATAAGTAATGAAGCCTCCTGTATTAGTTTAAATACCATACACTCAAAAAAATTAGAAATCAATAAGGGTGGGCAAAACTAGGAATTTTGGTATCAATTCGAGTAAATACATGTCAATTAATACCTATCCAATCTAATACTTATTTGCCTTGAAATGTCCTGATCATTGAATTGAGTTAGTTTAGAATTGCAATAACCATAGCACAAAGATTTTAGGCACTAAAAATGTTTCATTTTTTAATAATATAAGTACACTGCAAACTTTAAGTACATTAACAAATAAATACAAATATTGCTTTTACAACTGTGTCAGAGGGAAAACAAAGAAGGTTAAACCAAAAAAGCAGTAACGTAACAAAAATTACAAAAGCTGTTAACAATGTCATTTGGAAAACTAAAATAACCTCCATTGCGTGGGTGGAAACATTTGTCGACCTAAAGAGGGATGGGCACCACCAGGCTGTATTTGCTCAAGACACACCACAGGAAAGGGTGCCCCAACGACCCCAGTGGTCAAGGGATCCAACCAAACCACACACTAACTCACACCAATAAAGTGTTAGTTGTCTCTCATTTTCTTTGTTGCCATAGTGACAACTGTTTGGCAGGTTTTGGTTCAGGAGTGTATACATTTTGGTTGCAGCTTGTTGCTCTCTGCAGGGTGAGCTTTTTTGTGCATTTATGTAAATGTGAGTTGTTGCCACTGTAGCAGACACCAAATTACACCTGGCACTGTCCTTTTCTGTGATGGAAAAAAAGGGCGCACCATGCACTTCCTGTTTGCCTCCGTCATTTTGAGCCACTAGTAGGAGTGAGCACATATATCTGTTCTTCTCTTCTGCCTGGCAGGCGAGATACAGAAGGTCAAGTAAGGAGAGTTGCTAAAAGTGTTCCTGTCAGTCACACATCCTGACATCAACTTAGACTGACAAAGGGCTCTGGGTGAGAGAGAAGGGCTGCGCTATCTACCGAGAGTTGTTGCGCTTTGAGGAAAATTGTTGGAGGAGCGGCATATCGATTCCTAGGACATTAGTAGTGATGCGATCCATGTACTTTCTCAGTATCGATAATATCAATATTTGCATCGATCTAACCAAACCTGCAAATAAGTTCCTATATGTTGATGAAATACTCCTTCATGTTGTCAGCATTTGTGAATTGTTTTCCACACGTTTTATCTCCCCTGTTGCAAAACTTACAATGTTAGTGAAGTTTAAGGATGCATTCCACTTCTTAAATATATTTTGCTTTCCCTTAATTCTTTCAGAAGTTATACAATCACACTTTTTCTCACTTCCCACTGGTACTCAGCTGCAAACTTAGCATGCCTTTTCATGAGACTGTCTTTCCGCATTACTCTTCTGGTTATTTGATAACAAGTGACTCTGTCCAAGAAACGTTGAATCTGTTCACCCCAGTTATTTTTCTCCTATCCATGGGTGCATGGCTGATATTCTTTAAAACAGTTCCCTGACTGGCTTGTGAAGCTTTCGCTTAAAAAGGGGCAGAGTTAGGGCAGTACAGCTTTTCTAACTATAGTGACAGTAAAAAAAAGAGTGGTCGGTGGAAGAGTGTCGCATTGGAGTTTAGCCCGTAGCCTCGTAGCTAGCGAACTCGCACTAGCTCCTCAATGAAATGTGTTCTACACATTTTTACAGCATTGGAAAACGTAAAAAGTGTTTATGTCACGTTTGTCCTCATACAAAAACTATATTAAAACAAAATCTATTTTTTAAAGAGCCAATGCCGCTCCTGAGCCGCAGGTTTTCAACCTCCGCCCTAGGTGAATAGATTAGGCTTCTGTTTTTTATTTTGCACAGAGCTTAAGACCATTTTCATCATATGAACTTAAATAATCTTAAGTAGAAAAGTGATACAGATTTTATACTGAGAAGCAATATTATATGCGTACCTATACTGTACAGTAATAAGTTTACAACTACAAGAGTTTGTAGTTGACGTGGCAGCACATTTGGGTAGCTTCTGCAAACGTTAAAAAAGACCAAAATTGTAGTTTTGGCATGGACTAAGGGGACTTGTCCCAACCATTGTTTGGTCTCCACCAATAGTTTGTGATCACTTAAATAAAAGACATCCCCATCAATGCAAACACATAACCTACAGCCTTCATACAGACCAGAGTTTCTAGCCTGGCAACCTCTGTAATCAATATCAGCACAATTATAAGAATCATTTGTCTTTTAGGATTTCTACAGTTACATCTCAGGGATACATTAAGCAATCTTTGCTAATGACACATCTGTTTGGGTCTCAAGCTTCATACCGACAGCTGCTTGTGTATCATGGTAAACAGCAGGTTCGTTATTGTCATTTTGAGCAACCGAACTCTGATAAAAGCCAAGCTTTATTTCACTTCTATTCTACATCTCACACTATGAATAACCACTGAGTGCTACAAAACGTCAGGTACAATAACATCACTTCGGGAAGAGAATATCCAACAGCTTTAATATTGCTATTAAACAGGACACACTGTATAATGGCGATATAGTTACTGACTGGCGCTGCAATTAATTCATGTAATGGAAAAATATAAATGTAAGTCTGCGTCCATTCGTCCGAGTGGGAAATGTGGCGTTGTTAAGAACGATAAGGCTTCAGCTAGTTTGTTGGTTCAGTGCCAGTGTGACACTGCTGATAAGCATGCAAAGCTTATGTGCATACACAAACATCAGCGGACTGTATGCATACAGAATAAAAGGTGTCAGCATAAGCCTTGTGACCATGATTAGTTTACAAATAGACGGCATGATAATATCCACCGATGCTCAGATATTATCGACATCTAAGCCTGAGTGAATGTGTAACAAGAGTTTTCAATTACACCAATTATTATGGAGCGTTTCCCTGAGAAGACTATAGGTCCGGGGTTGCCACCATTATCACCCTTGCACTATTACCATGAATCAACATTACACCTGTCATCATATAATAGAAACCTATAAAGAGGTGTAAATAGATATCCAACTTCAAAGATCAAATCTAGGTAAAACATTTAGGAATCATGTATGAAGCTAATCTGTAGTTTCAGTTCCATGTGAAAAAATATTAGTAGAACTGTTTTTTTCCAACTTCATAACACCGCAATGATTTGCCCGGTGTTGTCGCAATATGATGCTTAAATTATAATTCCTACATTTGTCATGTATTGCTCTCTGGTCTCCGGATGTATAGCATCAAAAGTTTGTTGGTTCAAGCTGGTTCAAAATTTGGCAGAAAGACTTTTGACAAGGGCAAAAAAGTTTGATCATATCACTCCAATTTTAGCTAAAATTCACTGTCTCCTTGTCTGTTTAAGATGCGACTGAGGTTCTGTTAGTATTATACAAACTTTTGCATAACTGACTTGATTTTCAAAATAGTGTGCAATGAAAGGCATTTTATTACTGTACTCTAGTTGAATCTGTTATACAGCACTTGTAATTGTGTCAGGACCAGAAAGGAGACAGGACCCACTTGCATTACGTTTCTCACAAGTTTTATTAGAAGAAAGGGAAAGAGTTGCGCCCACGATCTGGGGATTGCTGG
Organism: Urocampus carinirostris; assembly: GCF_059441175.1. NCBI lineage: Eukaryota > Metazoa > Chordata > Actinopteri > Syngnathiformes > Syngnathidae > Urocampus > Urocampus carinirostris. The sequence goes on along the minus strand of NC_142358.1, from coordinate 19,838,271 downwards.
ATGCGGGAAGCAGGTCGCTCCGAACGCAGAAGCGGACCTTCCGTGGTGAGCGATGGCGTTGTCAGGAACGGAAAAACGGGTCAGTAGTCGGAACAGAAGAGCAAAAACGTGGTCGGGGTCGGAAGCGAGTCGTTAGCCAGGAAAGGAGAGTAGACGTGGTCGGGGACAAAAGAGGTCGAAAGCCGGGACGGAAAAATAGACGTGGTCAGGATCAAAAACTGATCGAAGCCAGGGGACAGACTGGAGCAAAAAACAGGTGGGAGTCAGGGTCAGAAAAGGCTTGCCTCGTGTAAACTAAGGTTTGCAGACGGACTCACAAAAGGGGACGGATCAGAGTGGGTTTAAATAGGGACAGAGAGTCAATCAGAGTCCGAGGCAGTTGGCGCTAAAGGAGCGGGCACAGGTGATGCATATCGGTAATCATGACAAATTGTGTTACATTGTCGCCTTTTTCTTGACTCTATTGGCTTTTGCTTTAAAACAGCTGTAATAGAAATATATTTTTTTCTTTTTTTAAAAACTGTTGGGGTCTCCAATGTAGTTATTTTTAGTGCCTAAAATTCTTGTGCAGTGTTTCATTGTGTCATTATAATAAATTACTCAAGGGGGTGGGTACAATTCATTAATGACCATGGCATTTCTAAGCCAAAAATATCAGTATCGAGTTTGTATTGATCAATACTATCATGAAATTACTTGAATTGGATTGATACAGTGGGCAGCACGGCGGCACAGTGGTTAGCGCGATCAGCACAGTTCTGAGGTCATGAGATCGAACTTTCCTATGTGGAGTTTGCATGTTCTACCTGTGCTTGCGTGGGTTTCCCACGGGCATTCCAAAACATGCATTTCAGGTTAATTGGCTGGTCCAAATTGTCCCTATGTGTGAATAAGCAACTGAATTGTCTGTCCCAGTGTGCCCTGCGACTGGCCTGCTGGCAGGTGGGATGGGCTCCAGCACCCCTGCAACCCTACTGAGGATAAGCGGTGCAGATAATGGAAGGATTGATACAAAAATGGCCAGTATCACCCATCCCTACTCTGAGCCATCAGTCTAAAAATGACTTTTCTTCTAACAAGAAAGATGTAAACATCACCCAATGGCTTTTTCTTCAAAAGCAAAACAACCTAAAAATAAAAAAATCTGAAATGGAGTGTAACTCTGGGAAACCAGAACAAAAAAGCTGAGGAAAAGGCACTGAATGGTGTGAGGAAGCCATGAGCAAATTCAATAAACACTGAAAATGACAAAAGAGGGGATAAGACTTCAATAACAATCTCAACGACCAAAACACACGGCGGGGGGAAGGAATGAAAAGGAGAACTGTGGAGGAAATGGAGCAAGACACAAACTGAAAACTATGAAATTGATGATCTCGAAAATGACAGGGAATGCTATTAAGACTCTTAAAGGGACATGGTGTAATATTTGACCACTAGATGTCACTGTATTTTGAAGTGCAACAAAAAACGAGTGCTACAAAAAGCAAGGAGTATTACAAACTAAGGATACTCAAAGTTATCAAACCTCACCATTTCTGTTCTCATTTTTTTGCCTTTCACAAAGTTTTTGGTTTTTGGTGGGTAACCTTTAGGATGGCGGACAACATGTTAGATCCCTCAAGGTAGGCTAATGTTTTTTTAACCACTAAGGCACAAAATGATACACAATGCCCCTTTAACAACGCAAAATAGTGTTTGGATTATGCATTCACAAAAAAAAAAACATTTAATCCGCCACGGTAGGGTAATTAAGAAGCTTAAAGAATCCAGCCGCTTTGCCCAATCACCTTCGCACAAAGTGTAATATTAAGCACTTGGCTCAATTTAATGAGCCCGGTTTAGCTCCATCTCTTTAACACAGAACTCTTCATTAACAATGACCAAAGACTAACTTTGCCCAAGGGTGCACTGTGTGTAATAAAATCCCCAGTTAAGATGAGTACAGCCAATTACACCCTTCATCTTTAAACACTTCTTTTCAGCAGTGCGTGCGCCTGAGCTTTGTGTTTGTGGCCAAAAACGTGTATTAACTGACTATGTCGATGATTCACTGCAGAGTTTTAAGACCAATTGCTTGTGTTGACTGACAAGACTGAATGTCAATAAATGCTAAAGGACATACTAACGCAAAGATGAATAATTCTCCATCCCTCGTGAAGTGTACTTAGACCCTGGGTCTAACTCAAAACATCAAAAGAGCCATATTGGACCAAAAAAACAAAAATGAATTTGCCTGGAGCCGCGAAGAATTAAAACCCTTCTACAAGCCGTGTAATGGATCCAACACGTATGCTCTATGCATTTCTGAGTCCTGCCATGTGCAGAAGTTTGCTGATGACACTGCTGTCGTGGGATGTATCAGAAGTGGGCAGGAGTACAGGAATTGATTCAGGACTTTTTCCAATGGAGCGACGCTAACCACCTGCACCTGAACACCACCAAGACCAGGGAGAGGGTGGTGGACTTCAGGAAAACTAGAACTCACCCGGTTCCTGTAACTATCAAAGGAGAATGTGGAGAATTTGTCCAGACCTACAAATACCTGGGTGTGCAGCTGGACAATAAACTGGACTGGACTGCCAACACAGAAGCTCTATGCAGGAAAGGTCAAAGCGAACTGTGCTTCCTCAGAAGGCTGGCTTCCTTCAACATCTGCAAAAAGCTCCTGCAAATGTTCTATGAGACTGTTGTGGCAAGCGCCCTCTTCTATGTGGCAGCGTGTTGGGGAGGCAGCGGCAAGAAGAAGGATGCCTCTCGCCTTAATAAACTGGTGAGGAAAGCGGGCTCTGTTGTGGGCACAGAGCTTGACAGCCTGACAACAGTAGCTGAGAGACGGGCACTGAAAAAGCTGTGGTCAATCATGGACAATTCATCACATCCACTACACAGCATCATCTCCAAACAGAAGAGCACCTTCAGTGACAGACTGCTGTCACAGTCTTGTTCCACGGACAGACTGGGGAGATAATTTCTTCCACATGCCATGAGGCTCTTTAACTCCACCCAGGGGAGTAAAAGCCCACATTAAACCACACCCAAACACTTGCATATTACCCTATTTTTATTGCGGTGTGTATTTTATGTAGCACTATTTAAATACTCTATATCAACACGTTACATTGGGTATTTATGTATTATATCCCTTATCCATTATTATTGTTTTATTTTCAACACAAGGATACTGCAGGAAGTGTGAATTTCCCTACGGGGATGAATAAAGTATCTATCTATCTATCTATCTATCTATCTATCTATCTATCTATCTATCTATCTATCTATCTATCTATCTATCTATCTATATTTGCAATATTGGCATACTATCAAAATGACTTAGTTGGATGCAGCGCATCCTATGGAGACTGATGCACCACGTGAGCCCTCTGTTGTAGGATACCGCCTGAAGTTTAACATCATTACAATACAGTATCAATGTTTAACAGTATGTGGCATTGCTTTAAAAAAATTAAAGTAATGCAATAAAGGAATCCAAATTTTTATGTTGAGGATTAGAAACAAAAACAAATTGGAAAATGCAAAAACAAAATACAATTTTACGCAGCATACATCTATAAAAATAAAATAGCAATCTTTTGGAAAGGTTCAGTACATAAAATCACATTAACACAATTAAGTTTGATTTTTGTGCATTTTTTTTTTAATATTGGGGCCCATGGCCGATCAGACATGCTGCCTGGCTCGTGACGCTGCACCTTTATTCTAACACGGGAAGCACGGAAGAGAGAGGAAATCAAGCGGAGGAGAGATGGGCCGGAGTTTTGCACTGCAGCTAGGTTCTAAAGGCAAGGCTTCAAGCCTGAGAGCCATGGCTTTACGTCACAGTATGACCTTGCTGTGTTCGTAGCGACAACCAGCATTCCATGTTTTCACAACCCGATACCAGTGAGAGAGCGGCAGTCAAACCCGTCACCTTCCACTTGTTATGTGGTACCAGCTGATCTTCCTTCTCGTCTCAGTTACATAGTTACACCCCTAGTTGAAAAGTAATATTTATTCTACACATTTTGAAAGCAATTTTAATCATGTTAAAAGTGTATGAGTCCTGTTTGCCCTCCTATATGAACCATAATAAAGGGGAAAAAAATACAAATAAAATTCCCTCTCCCATCTTTTTTCAATTTATAAACACTTGCAGACAAGTCAGGAAGCCACCTAGGCAGCGCTAATGTGCAGCATGCGGCTTCTAAGCCGCGGGTTGCCGACCCCCAGACTATAGCGATGAATCACTCATTTTTCAGAAAAATTGCCTGCGTTGACTGACAAGACTGAATGTCAATAAATGCTATAGGCCACACCGACACAAATTATAATAATTTTCTTCCCTACTGAGATGTACTCCGACTCAAAAGCATTTGAGAGGTTAATAACATGCTCATGTGTCAGGAGTCTATTTGTAAACATTCGTTTCCTTAACGGAATAGCTCACAGATAAGCTGACATTTAACACAGTTGGAGACATTTATTATTAATACCTGTCATTGAATTATGGAGCGGGGGAGCACAAAGAGAGGGGAGATCATTAAAAAGAGAAAGGGTCAGCAGTGAATGATGATAGCATTTAACAACGTGTCGAAAAACATTCCTTTTGATTATTCAACCTGCAGCCTACCTACATTGTAGTAATAACAATGCAAGATGAAACAGATGTCTTCATCCAAGATTCATGGCGAAAACACGATTTTCAAATTATATGTATGTATGTCAAAATGTGTCTTTGCTTTTTCAACTTATTGAAACAGGTTTCTTTGATACCCCACAGGCCCATCTTGTTGCAGAAGGGTGTTCCAACAGTACAAAACCAAGTTCAAAAGCAGTGGTGGGCCATGAGGGCCTGCAAGGCCTTCTTTGCTTGCCTAAAAATATCTGAATCATGTGATGGTATTTTGCTTATGAATACTTATATAATAATTCAAAATTGGCTGTCAGCTTTGTTTCATTGCTTCTCCCGGGTGGCACTGCTTCCAGGTGTGTGCTTTTATATTTAAGCATTTGACCAATTTCATTTCAGCCATTAGTTGTTGCTAGCCTTAAAAATCTTAACATCTGTCATTTGTCAACATTGAGAAATAAATCACAAAGGTTTAACCATGTCCAGGCTTTGTGGAGGCATCAACGAAGATCTTTGAAGTCGCGACTATGAGTGATAATTTTGACACCATTGGCAAAGAGAAGAACCTTTAGGAAAAATAAGCTCCGGCAGCTCATTCACGAACACCAGGTAGAGCAGCGGGCCGATCACCGAACCTTGAGGAACCGCAACCGGAGCAGTTGACAAGTGGCCATTCACTTGGACCCGTAGGCTCAGAGAGGAAGGCACCATTCAATCTCATATCCTGGGGATGTAGGGCTTTGGCGTAAAGCTTGAGTAGGAGCAGCCGGTGGTTGACAGAATCAAAATCTTTGGCGAAGTCCAAGAAGACAATGTCGAGTGTATCGCCAGCGTCCATGATTTTGGTGACCTAGTCCTCCATAACCAACATGTTGGTGAGGCAGAATCATCTTGGCATGAAGCCATGTTGGGATTGAGAGATTGATGCAGTGGATAGAAGGTGGGTCATTAAGGCTGGCTTCAGCAGGGATTCGAACACTTTGCAGACATCTGAGTTGAGGGAAACAGGGCGATAGTTGAGAGGATCATCGCGGTCACCTTTATTGAAAATCGGGCAGATGATAACTGTCTCCCAGTCGTCTGGAACAATGCCAGTTTGTACAAATAAGTTGACGTTTGGGGAAATGAGCCAGAGAGGTTGGAGGCGAGGGCTTTGAGAATGCAAGAGTGAAGGCTATCAGGACCAGGACGATCAGCATCTTGAGAGCTTTCTCAAAGCCTCCCAGGAGTACTTGTAAAGAAAGCTGTTAGCTCGAGCACAAGTCCCCCTCTTGCGCAGTCTGTGTTGCCGGCTCCTCAAGCGGAACGTGAGAAGTAGTACCGGCCGCACGGCAGGGGCTGGGGTCGGCCAAATCACCTCTTTCCTCACAAATGAAAAATGGGAAATTTCCAAGATCGTGTTCGTTCGCAAACGACACATCATAAATTCTGACTGAAGCTGTAGGCCTAGGTTTAAAATCGATAGCCCACCCATCTGTGTGTGTATATATATATATATATACATATATATATAGCCACCATAAAACATCTTTCCACAGTATCTGTCCTTTCTCCAAGAACAGGGGCGTGCAAACTTTCGTTAAAAGAATGGCAAAGGAGCCAGGCTAGGAAGAAAAAACATTTTTTGATTGATTAGATTTTTTGATCCGCCCATACCTTGTCAATACATGAAGAAAACAGATCATGTAAACCCATCCAATTTTTCTCATGCATTTATGATTACACATGCAGACATCTACATGCACATGTCATATTTAATTTTATATTTGTATATAAATCAATTCATTTCTGTCAGGAGGACCAGAACAGAGCAGGAGACCCCAGAGCGTTCGTACAATTCTTTTATTTGGGGAAGCGTACAGGGTTAGCGGGAGACGCGATGACCGTCGAACGTCAGCAGCAACGCCGTGAAGACAACTTCGGAACACGTGGCCAATCGTAGCGTGGGACGGAAGCAGGTCGAGTTTACCGGGACTGGAGAGAAGATCGTAGCGTGGGACGGAAGCAGGTCGGATCGGAGGCAGGCAGGCAGAATCAGGTAAACAAGAAGGCACAGGTAATCGGGAGAGTCATACGGGGTACAGAAGTAATCCTCAGACGAAGAGGTCTCCGCGTAGCGTGCTTAAAAAGGGAACACAAACCAATCAGGGAGCGCATTCCAGCGCGTCAGATGATTACCCCAGGTGGCTCCATTTAGGTAATCATGATAATTTCATACGATTGGCTTTTAAACCCTCAAAATAAATGAAATGTTGTCTATTGTATGACACTTATTAACCAAGATAATATACACTGCAATTATTTTAGCAGTATTGCAAATATCCACCTTTCCTTGCCCAAAATCTCCTCTACAATGAAGCCTCAAAGACACTGAGATGTTTCTCGGCCAGGGTTGGGCAAACGATGTCCCGCAAGCCACAAAAGGCCTGCCAAGCGTTTTGGTTTGGCCCGCCACATGAAAATGGGAAAAATATTGTAATTATATAGAGTATATGGCAAAAAGTCCGAATAATAAACATTTGTTGTTCTGGTGGATGTCTTGTCCCAATGTCCCCAAACTGTCATGTCCTGCACTGTTGTCATGGTGCCCAGCTGGCCCCGCCTCTTGACACCGGCTGTGACGCATTGGACTGATTGCTCTTGGAGTACTTAAGCGCGTTACTTTGTACTGTGCGTTGCTGGAATGTTTGTTAAACCTGGTTAAACTCCGTGAGACTTCTGTTAAAACCTGTTAAATGCCTAGTTCTGTGAATCTGTCCGTATTTGATCCTGTTTTGTTTTTGGTATGATCAGTTTGTTTGTTTTTGACAACTTTTCTTTTGTTTGGATTTCCCCGGATCGAGTGTGCGCACCCTCCTCATCCCCCCCCAATAAATTGTGAGTACGTCTACGCGAATGGGTCCTTTTTTCCCGTTTCCCGCTCCGCTTCGTGACACAAACAACCTGGAAGCGGAGTCATTCTATTTAAACTGATCCAAAACACGAAGCCGTTTAATTTCAAAAGACCTTAAATAATGTTAAATAATTCAAAATAAGATCCACTGAACTGAATAGCAAGAATGTACATATTATTTATATTGCTTAATAACATTTAAAGCTACAGTACATTTGAGTTTGACAATAAAATGAATATATCTTCTTGCTCGTAAAAATATTGAATAATAAACTTAATGATATCTTCCATTATGCCAGTTTTTCTTTTTCCACTTGTTTCACACAATTTCGCCATAAGCTCTTGTATAACTAAACAGTCCAGATGGCATTAAAACGGGTAGTGCAGATGCGCACACACTGAATGGGTACAGGCTGCATTATATGGTTTCGCTGAGAGAAATCACAAGCTGCAAAGACTGGAAAATATTTAACAACATCAGGCATGCATAAGATGCTATGAAAGCGGCAGTGTAGGTAGCATGGAAACATGGAAACCGTTGTTTGTGTCAGGACCGGTGTCTGGTTGCTGCTCAATTAGCTTTCTGTGTTGTCTAATGGCTTTGCGCGTCCTTCCTGTTGAGGAGTGGACTGCAAGATGCAGCTACCGCCGACCTCGGCATTAGTGCACGAGCACGCAACATATGTACACACTGTCAGGAAACAATTTGGCAGTTGACTGGGCTAACCGCTAGTTGTAGAACAGTGTGGCAAAATTGCCGTCGAACACCACTTACTTTCAAACAATATCTATAAGTGCTACCATTAGGGAAAGCTAAATCCTCTTAGGCCTGAAGCTGTCCAGTGTTGTTTGGATATTCGGCATGAACAAGAATAGACTTAGCAGTAAAAAAAAACAGAATGTATTACTCTAATTTGGCTTGTTTATTAAGGTAAGACCCATTTTAATTAGTCTAGTGTTTGCTTTGGTAGAATATATCAATGGATGGATGCTTCACAAACTATGACACAATGTTATAAAATGGGTGTAAAGGGGTACGGATAAAGTATTTAACAAAACATTTTAAGCACAGACAGGTTTGCAGACTCAGCTGTCAGTACAACAAAGAACCCATTAAGAAGAGCACAGAGCAGCAATGTGAAAATAATTACCATGTGAAACCAGCACACATATCTCAATAACACATTATGTGATTACATTAATGATTCTGTGGTGACCTTTATAATCAAACCACAACATTACTACAGTACCACTTAATGAGCACCATGAATAATCTCAAGTTTGTTTTTGAAAAATGTGTGGAAGTGGTGATGTGTCATACTTGATTTATGTATTTTTTGCAACTTGTAGAATGCTTGAAAGGGCTTCCATTTCCATTCATTATATGCAGTGCTTATCCTCAGTAGGGTCGCGGGGTGCTAGAACCGGACCCAGCTATCTTGGATAGTGGGTAGGGGACACCCTGAACTAGTTGCCAGGCAGTCGCAAGGCACACAGGGACAGACAACTCACTCGCTCATTCACACCTAGGGACAATTTGGACTGGCCAATTAACCTGACATGCATCTTTTTGAAATGTGGGAGGAAAACGGAGTGCCTGGAGGAAACCCACACAAGCACAGGGAGAACATGCAAACTCCACACAGGAAGGTTTGATCCCATGAGCTCAGAACTGTGCCACACACGCGCTGCTGCCCTGCCGTGCTCCCCACATACAAACTCATACATCCATATTCAGATTCAGATTCAGATATATTTTATTGTCATTCTTGTACATGTGTATACAGAACGAAATGTTATGTTTGTACACATAATGACAGAGAAAAATGGGTCAAACTAACCCAAGTATTGGATTGATCCATTTTTAAACAAACCTTGGGTTATTCTAAACCGTTTTTTAGAGTCCATTACTTGCATGTCTAGCAACAATGAATTACCGCCTGAAGAAATAAACAGTCTTGTTTTATTTGCATCGGTCGGTCACACCTCACTTTTCCCAAGCTTACATCTCGACACTTCTTCGTTGTCCTCGTCTTTCCAATTTGGTTAGTGTCACTCATCATGTAACTATAAATAAATTACTTCCAGGACACAATAATCCAGTAAATCAATGGCATAATGCAAAAGCATATAAATAAGGAGGCAGATGGAAGCAATGACAGCACCCCGTCATATCTGGTATTGTGGTAGTGTCGGGAAAAGAGAAAAGGGATGCAGAAAGCTTGCTTTCAGTTGTAATATTTAATGTATCCATATGCGCAAAGAAAAAAGATAATAAAGGGCGTCATCTCATACTTGTCAAATATCTGCCAATTGTACCCCTTCCCCTTTATTAAGTAATAATAAACCTTACAAACACAAGCGGCACCTATTTAATCGAAACAAAACAGACTATGTAGAACACTGCAATATTAGCAATCTACAATGATGTTGTCGTCGGCTACTAGTGACAGAGACCATCTGGAAGTGAAATGGGCAAGACGACAACAATCCGACCAAAAAAATCTAATTATGTTTCCCGTACGAAAATTGTTGTAAGACGTACAGTAATCCATTGTTATTTGCCAAAGTCACGTTCGAAAAACGGCTTGGAATAGTCTAACTTAGACCGCATATCATAGACGCGCAGGCAGACAAGCAGATAAGGGGAGGGGCAATTGTTTAGCCAATCAGAATGAAAAAAACAGTGCATGATGAAAATCCGCAAAGTAGCGAAACAGTGATAAGTATACTGCATGGGATTACTATGTACAATTTTTATTGAATTTAGCCCATCCCAGCCATCTCCGGGCATTGGGCAAGGGACACCCTCAACTGGTTGCCAGCCAATCGCAGGGCACACGGGGACAGACAACTCATTCGCTCATTCACACCTAGGGACAATTTGGACCGGCCAATCCACCTGAAATGCATGTTTTTGGAACGTGGGAGGAAACCGGAGTGCCCGGAGGAAACCCACGCAAGCACAGGGAGAACATACAAACTCCGCACAGGAAGTCTGGAGCTTGATTTGAACCCACGACAGGTTCCCATGACATGAACTGTGCCGCACAAGCGCTAACCACTGCGCCGCCGTGCTGCCGTATATGATTTTTCTGCATTTATATCTTTAAATATTTAAGCTTGAGCACATGGTCAAGTCAAGTTCAGTCATATATTTTGGTTTAATTACACAAAAAAAACTCAAAGGCTGCATAAACCACTATGACAACATCCCCTGACCGAGCTATACAGCTAGCTTCAATTCCTAAGCTAACATTTATCCACATTTCTCTCATGCTCAATGTTTTAAAAACATTTAGTAGGAGCATAAGAACTTTCCGGGTTTCCATACTAGTCATGCTTTAACATAACCTGCATTTTCAGCAAAATGGATGGTAATGGAAACACATGTAGTGACCTAAAATCTTGTTCCTGGTTATCCAAACTCAATGACACATGGTTTTGGCTAAATAGGTGCTTGATCCCTATCTGCTAAAGACTTGGAATAAAAAAACATTGCACTTACACATTGTAAAAAAAGCAGGGCCTATGGTTCAAGTAATGTTGTCAACAGGAACAAATAAGGAAGCAAACCTGTAGAAATTGTTGTCATTGAAATGTGTCTCCGCCAGTAATTATAATCGTATCCTTTTTTGATTTATAACTTTTTTGTGTAGTTGTAATTGTGTAACTTTAGTTATGTTTAATTTTATAGTTAGAAGTGGCCTTGATGTGTCCATTTTAGGTCTATTGCATGACTTATTTTTATGCACAAGACACAATGAGAGGCAGGAAACATCAACTTCTGCTAATGAGAAGTGATCACATCGACTTAAGTCCACAAAAACACACGTGATTTCCTCATCAAAGGTTGAGAAGCTGCAGCAAGATTTACCCAAAGATAAGGAGGCCGTCTTCAGTAGAATAGTGCCCTATTTAACTGTGTCTTTAACTATGTAAAATATTTTCAATCAGTTTATGGAGTTCCCTTTTGGTATAAGAATGATGGTAAACCACCTCAGCCTTTGATTTTGCCAATTGTCACAGCCATTTCTGTCCCACATGTATGCTCACTATATCCTGCAAATAAAATCTTTGAAAGAACTGCTCATCTTTTTTCAGATTAAATTTGAAAACCTACCTTCTCGCTCCCAAGTATCAAATGAACATACAGAGGAAAAAGCCATTTCTTAACTAAATCTCTTTGCAACGTTTTACGTGCACAATGGCAGTTAAATTATTTGATTTGATTTAATTTAATCAGTGATGAGACTTTGAGTGAGATTGAACTCTTAAACTTTGTGGAAAACAAAATTTTGGGCAATGGATTACACCAACTAGAGCCAGTAAAAACACATTTTAAATAATTTCTGAGAAAACATTCTATGGATTAGGTAAAGATGGATTGAACTCTACTAAATAAGAATTATAAAACTTGGAGGGCCTAATTCTGTTCCTTAATTGTGCTTTCAGTAGCCAAAAGAGCTCACAACACGGAACTGACTTCACTGTTTGATTACCTTTGATTGAGTAAACCGGAATAACCCAATCACAGATGGAAAAAGCAGCATTGATCTGTCACGACTCAATTTTTTTGCTTGAAATTGCTCTAAATTGCTGCAACCTTCCAGACCACTTATATAGACGCAAACAAGCGATAACCCTGACACAATCTATCAGAAAAACAAACAGTCTGAGGTTTGAGAGTAAACCCTTGCTGAATCACAATAAAAGGGGAGAGAGGATTGGTGATTGGGAAAATAAATATCGTGACTCAATGCTTGGGGTATTTTTTGCAGGAAGAGGTGCTCTGACGGCAAGTCGAGATCAAGGGAATCGCTCAGAGAAGACTTAAGCGTGGCGCCATCAAATCAGAACTCTTTCCTAATGAACGCCCTCCACATTGATGTTCTGATATCACATAAAAGTAAACATCTGTGAGGTAAAAAAAAGAAAAATACTTGGACATTGCTGTAAGTTAGATTTTGTATTGTGCAGCTTTTTCTGAGTACAGGACATTACTTTGGTGCTTCTTTCCGCCGCTACCTGTGTTTGGCGCCATGAGAGCTCACCTTGCATCCACCCCCAAAAAGAAATTCTGCTTCCTCTTCCTAGTTTGTGTGCAAACATACTATACTGTATCTCCAGCGCGCTAAGAACGTTGACATTTTTATTGTTTAATATCTCGTGCATCCATTTAATATGGTTGGTGTAAAGTGTAAAGAAGAGTTTAATTTGAAATGAAAGTGGAATAAGAAGGCTTGATGCGATTGAGAAAATCGTTGGATCGCTTTTTTTCGGCCACTCTCTATCACTGAGGGGAACCTTTTGAAGCTTATCTTCCAAAAAGTAAGTTCAAATTAACTTTAATTATCTTTATAAAGCATAGTATTTTATGAAATGTTTATTTTTTAGTACAAAACAATACAGGTTATTTATACAAGCCTTAAACATACTCGTATAAATCTTAAACATATATTCCATACAAAATATAGCACTGAAGCTACTTACGAACAAATTAAACTGACGAATTGATTGTCCGTAACGTATCTCGTTCGTAAGTAGGGCGGCGTCCGTATAACGTGATAAGCAAAACTACTGTGTTACAAAGGAAAATGTTCCTGTAACACAATTACTTTTCTTGATAAAAAGTACTACTGTGTTCAGGGACGAATTGACCAACCCCCCAAAAAATTTTTATGGCCAAAATTTAATCCCTTTTTAAGGACATTTAAAGCCAATTTTCCAATGTCTCCGGTACCATTAAAAGAAGAAATCCAATGTGAATCATGTATTATGCAGAGCAACAAATATATCTGCAATTTACATATGCAATACGTCAGAATTCCGTTTTGCAATAAAAAGAAAAACGAAAAATGATGATGAAACAATGTCAAAACATCTGCATCAAATAGTACGCTTTAATTCAATTTTTCACAGTGACTGATAAGATCTAGTGGCAACTGGCGTGAGGGTTGTTATCTCGCATGTGTGAAACAATGGATCAGTCTGGGTTGCCTTTACAACGAGTTCTCAGGAGGCCGATTACAATTTACCACTTACGCTACCTTAATTTTTGTGCATAGCCCATATAAATATCCATAATTAATACGTAATCCTTGCACGAAGACGCATTTCATAGTGCGCTGTTTAGGTGTAGCATGCACCTGTCCTTTTGAGCTCAACCTGTAGGGGGTGATATCTGTCAGAAAAAAAAAACTGCTAAAGACGGTCTTGAGGCGGCCTCTGCCGGACCAAAGTGCTATGCCAGATCAAGAGGACTTCCGGGAACAAAAATGTGGTCTAAAGTTGCCCTCTGGTGTATCAAAGAGTTAGTCCCTTCAACAGTCTAACTACACTACAAAGTCACAACTCAATTCAATGCACTTCTATCTGCATTGAAGTAACGTGCTGTTGCATAATTGTGCTACCCAACGAATTAATGATAAACTTTGATGCCACTGCTTTTACAAATCTATTTTAAATAATTTTATCGATTCATTGTTGCAGCCCTAGTGTACACGCTTCATTTTATTATGCGGCTTTTTAGGTGGGTGGCTTTTATGCGAGTCTATATGGTAACTTGTAACTAGATAGTTACTTTCGGAGTAACACGGGTCAGTAATATGGGGGGAACTGACTTACATATTATATGAAGTATCTAGTAACTGTAACTAATTCCTTTTTTCAGTTACGCGCCTATCATTGGTACTAACATGCAGAACATCAAACACATGCTTTCATGTGGTGCTCTAATGGAATCCAGTTCAATTTAATTCTCAGAACATTGGTTATGCTGCACTTTAATAAATGCATATATAAACAGTGAACACATTGCCACTGGCCACACTGCTGCCATTTTTTCTTTTTTCTTTCACTTGACTTCACTGAACAGTAAAGCAGAAAAAGGAAAAAAAAATACAAGAAGAATCCAAAGATGGAAAGGAAGAGACAGAGAAGATAAAAACCCTTTGGGTATTTATCACGAGTGTGTGGATGCACGTGTGCTTGTCTACATTATGTGTGTGTGAGACCTTTAGGATATGGTGTCAAAAGTCACTGGAAGGGTAATTGAAGACAATTTTTCTTTTATAGATGGGAACACTGACACAAATTAAACAAAGGAGGTATGTACTTAAGGATGGATTCAAGTTTTTTTTTAAGGGAACTAACAACATGGACTCAGTGGTATACGTTCCTGAGTTCATTATGAAAACAACAAAAGGTTTGCAAAAGCGACCTCGACATGGCAGCCATATTGCATAAGGAAAGCTCAGCCTGCACTGCCCAAAAATGAAACCTAACTGACAAAATATTTAGCTTAATTTAAAATTACAGTAGCAGCATGGCAGCGCAGTGGTTAGCGCGTGTGCAGCACAGTTCTGAGGTCATGAGATCGAACTTCCTGTGTGGAGTTTGCATGTTCTCCCCGTGCTTGCGTGGGTTTCCTCTGGCCACTCCGGTTTCCTTCCACATTCCAAAAAACAAGCATGCATGTGGCGACTGGCTGGCAACCAGTTCAGGGTGTCCCCTGCCCACTGCCCGAAGATAGCTGGGATGGGCTCCAGCACCACCGCGACCCTACGGAGGATAAGCGGTGCAGATAATGGATGGATAGAATTACAGTAGAATTGATTTTCCTGTCATTTATAACAACAAGATGAACATTGTTTACGACGAGATTGGATATGGGACTCAAGGGTAAACACGTAATAAAGACTTAAAAGAGAAAAAGAACATTTAAAAAAAATGTCAGAATGAATAGGGAAAATATTTACAAAATAATGGTTGGAGACAGCATCATAGCAAAAGTGCAATGAAAAATACAGTAGTACAATCACAAATAACTGTAGCTTAATTCTAAAATAAGTCAAGGAATAAGATATGAACATCTATTTTTCTATACATAAGCAAGATTTTTTTATATTCCACAGTTGCTCGTTTAGAGAGGTGATGGGGGAAAACTGTCACCGATGGTATATCATATGGCTCATTTTAGATAAAAAAATGTCTGTCCTTGAAAAAAAATATTTCCTAAAATGAGCAAAAGGATGTACTTGAGCCAATTTTGTTATTTTATCATTTGTCTTTTTTCAAATACATAAATATATGGATATAAAAATATGTATGCAAGAAATGTATGTAGTGCGGCTCCTTAGAGAAATGGCTTCCTTCACTGCTATATATATACACGTAAAAAAAAATAAAAAAAATAAAAAAATAAAAAAAAAAATATATATATATATATATATATATATATATATATATATATATATATATATATATATATATATATATATATATATATATATATACTTTTAAAGGGACAGTATGTATCCTTTACTGCCTCTTTATCTATCTATCTACCCTGGTCATATCCCTCGAGTGGGGTGACCGAAAGCAAGTCAAACACATACAAAAACAAAGAAAATAAAAAGGGTGAGAGGATGTGGAAGTAAAGCGACTAAGTGGAAGAAAGACGATGTCGGAAGGATGATGACTAAAAGGAAGGTTTACTGCCTCTTAGTGACAAAAAAAACATAATTTTTTTTTTTTAAAACTACAATATATATTTAGTAATAGGCAAAACACATTAACTATCATATAAACATGCATGATTTAAAATGAATTTACATTTATTTTACGTAACAGCCTCAACTAAGGGACATAGTTGTCCATTATTTTGCAGCTAGAGCAGGGGTCGGGAACCTATGGCTCGCGAGCCATATATGGCTCTTTCTATGAGTATCTGTGGCTCAGAGACCAATTTGATTGCATGCAAAATTTCTCCATCTTGTTCAAAACCGGAGTTATCTATCCTATTCAGATACACGTAAAGCCAAACCAAAGCTAACTTCAAAAGTAACACTTCGCAGTATATATAGGGCACGTTTTTCACTACAATTTACAGTCAAGGTGTCACACAAAAAAAGGGGGAAAAAAAACTCGTTTTGGCTGTACAACGCTAAAGAATCCTTTATTTAAAAGTTCACTATATAATCTGTGTTCAGTGTTCGGATACTTTATGATGAATCCACAGAACTGTAAATACGCCAAAACACCAGAAGAGAACTTAGTCATTTGATTGGGTGAGTGGGAGGGATGGGTGGAGCTATGCAAAAAGTACAAGCATTCCCTCCCATCTCTCGCCAAAGGTAAGCACATAAGGCTCCCTATTCTCAGAATTTTGTGACGTTTTTACAAAATAAATGCTTGCATCTGGTTTTGAAACCAATATGTATGAAAAAAAGGGTCAAAAGGAGTTTATCCGATCTTGAGTAATTGCAAGAAAGAGACAAGTTTAAAGTGGTCTGTTTGTTGAATTTGGGACAGGGGCTCTGGCATTATTCTCTTTTCATAATTTTTATGAAATCATCAAAAATAAATGTGCTGAAGACTAAGCTTTTGTCTGGGGCGCCGGTTTAGCAATTTAGTAAATTTGTCTCATAATATATGGTGTGGCTCTTTCCCAAAATAAAATTAATATTTTTTGCTTTTATGGCTCTTTGAGTCCAAAAGGTTCCCGACCCCTGAGCTAGAGGTAACCCAAAACCTAAAAAAAATGCCAAGTAAAATGGTGTGTTTTGGGAGTCTTTGTGGTTATGATTCATGCTAGAGCTTTTTAGAACTTGTTTTTGGATGCACTTCACCATACCACGATATGTCTAATGGTCAAATAGTACACAGTCCCTTTAAAACAAGAAAACGACAATTCTGACAATGTCATAAGAATGTATCTTTTGTAGTGTTAACATTTATGTGCAGCCCGGGGCTCTGTATATATATATATATATATATATATATATATATATATATATATATATATATATATATATATATTTTTTTTTTTTTTTTTTTGTTTTGTTTTGTTTTTTCTGCGATAACAAGCAAGCGCGAGACCAATTTTGTGCAGTTGTGATGGAGCTTTGGGGTTTATCGCCTTTGTGTCGCAAAGGTTGTTAAAAGGGTCCAAACTAATATTGGTTCTCCCTACAGACAATTCAGTTGCTGAAATGCCTCAATAAAATAAAGGCTATTAGTTTGCCTGATTTGAGTTTGGAAAACAACAACTAGTGTTTGCGAGACCTTTGGGTCTCCCACCCCCCTTTCTTTACCTTGCTGTCTCTCAGGGAGTAGAAATAGAGAGGAGAGGATCCCTAGTTCCCTCGCTTCCTCCACTTTAGTCACCTCTTACGACACGCAGCGGACAACGGTGGGAGAATTCTCAAACCTCCCTGAGGGAGAAGGGCCCCTCACCATAGGACCATCACAAGACGAAGACGATTGTCGTGGATGGATGGTGTTATGAGTGCACTGCAGGAAAGAGGTCTAAATATAGTGGAAGCTAGAGCTCTTGTTGGTGATAGGAATGAGTGGAGAGGCATTGTGAAAGGATGTTTAGACGTGTTCTAAGGGATGGATACGCCACCTGTATGATGCGGCAGGGGTAAACCAGCGAAAGCTATTGAGCCCTGCTGTTGAACAAAAGAGTGTGTTGTGTCACCCTGTCCCAAGTGACATGGCCACATTCTTGTGTCCCGTTTCATCTGGTGGGACAAAAACATGACCAACTTTGGTGCCAAGGTGCTTAACTTAACTTTTCCTTTTTGTTTTTGTGTCTGTGTTTGTCTTGCTGTCGGTGACCCCTTTCGAGGGATATGACCGGGTTAGATGGATAGAGTAAATCACAAAAATATTTAATAAAAAGACAAATCTCTCCCAATCAAAGGGTTGTAAAAAATGAGTTACCACTGGGAAGAGCTCCATTAAGCTTTTGCATGGCCCATAATAAATCTCCATAATTGTACTAATACACATTTCACAGTGAACTGTTTATGTGTAGCATGCACCAGTCCTCATGGCCGCAAACCATATGGGCCGATGATGCTAAAGTCATATAAACTTTTTGATGAGGAGTCATCAAAGAAAAAAAACACTCTAAGGAGGGCAATAAAAAAGCATATACAGTGGAACCTCGGTTCTCGACCATAATCCGTTCCAGAACCCTGTTCGAAAACCGATTTGTTCAATCACCGAAATCATTTTTCCCATTAAAAATAATGTAAATCGTTTTAATCCGTTCCAACACCCTGAATGTTTACCTTGAATGTTTAACGTAAACATAAAGCTAACCCAGGCTAATCGTACGTTTGCATTATCGTAATCTTCCGTACGAAAGATTACGCTAACATGAACGTGTAAAAATAAAAAAAACAGGTCGTTTACAATTCATTTAGCACCCGGGTCTCCACAACAAGTGGTAAGCGATTCATCGGAAAGGGGGCTCCGTTCCAACACCCTGAATGTTGGGCTCCGTTCCAACACCCTGAATGTTTACCTTGAATGTGTAACGTAAACATAAAGCTAACCCAGGCTAATCATACGTTTGCGTTATTGTAATGTTCTGTACGAAAGATTACGCTAACATGAACGTGTAAAAATAAAAAAAAACAGGTAGTTTACAAGTCATTTAGCACCTGGGTCTCCACAACAACTGGTGAGCAGTTCATTGGAAAGGGGGCTCCGTTCCAGCACCCTGAATGTTGGGCTCCTTCCAACACCCTGAATGTTTACCTTGAATGTTTAACGTAAACATAAAGCTAACCCAGGCTAATCGTACGTTTGCCTTATCGTAATCTTCTGTACGAAAGATTACGCTAACATGAACGTGTAAAAATAAAAAAAGGGCTAAAACACTTTGTACAGCTATATTAAAAGCGAAAGCAAAACGAAGCACGTCCGCACGCGATAACAGTTGGTCACGAAAAGAGCGATCACCCTAGCGTACGCACTCACGCATTACCGGCGTTAGAACTCCGATTTTTTTTGACCGAACAACAAAGAATTTCTCGAAATTTTTGGTCGGACTCCGATTTGTTCGAACTGAGAGGCGTTCGAAAACCGAGGTTCAACTGTATGTTCGTGTAGCTAAGGTCCCCCAGAACATTTTGAGCGGTTGGAAGTAGAAAAAAGTTATGTCACTGCAAAGCTGTGGACATGGTCAAAATGTCTCGAATGTAGATGAATTTATTTCCAAACCCAAGGCAGACATTTTGTAAATTTCTTCACTTTACCCAAAATTAATGCACTTTTCAATCCTTGAAAACACTACTTTAAAATTCAAGCATTTCCAAGGATTTCAAGCAACCGTACGAACCCTGCACTGAAATAAATTGAAGAGAAATAGATAGTGGGAAGGGCGGCACGGCGGATGAGTATTTGGCGTGTCTGCGACACAGTTCTAAGGTAATGGAATCAAAACAAGCTACCAGCCTTCCTGTGCTGGGTTTGCATATATTTTTCCCGTGCTTGCGTAGGTTTCCTACGGGCACTCCGGTCTGTCACACTTCCCAAAAACATGCATGTCAGGTTAATTGGCCGGTCCAAATTGTCCCTTGGTGTGAATGAGCAAGTGAATTGTCCGTCCCTGTTTGCCCTGCGACTGGCTGGCAACCAGTTTAGGGTGTCCCAAAGGCAGCTTGGATGGGCTCCAGCACTCCCGTGACCCTACTGAGGAGAAGCGATGCAGATAATGGATGGATAGATAGTGGCATAACACCTCCAAAAACACAACATTGTGAAATGTCGTTACCTGTTCATATGGAATAAATGTTTTATGAATCTGTAATATCTGCTTTAATGAGAAAAAGAAATAGCCTCCCCCTAAAGCAAGATGATCTTAAGCAGTATAACAGAAATAACTCACTTTAATGTGACATGCTTTACTCAACGGAGCCATTTTTAAAGCGACCCATAAAAGCCCTTTGACGTTCTGCTCTCTTATATGAACTCTGCACTAGTTCGTCTGATCTTGGGAGCGTTTTATAAGGCTGCATTGAAGGTAACTAGTGTATTGTTTACATTTTCCTCAAGCCGCCAGAGAACTCCAAGAATCATCACTCATATATATCTGCGACTAACGCAGGCAGCCTAATGCTTGTAATGCGAGTCTGCCCGCACATCCTCACATCCCGACACTGATTTTTCATCTTATGTATTATGAATGTGTTTAATAATACAGTCACAAGGCTTTTTTTGCCATTATAACGATACTTCTTTCTGGTTGCAATTTGTTCCTAGCTGGCCCATTTTATTCTGATGGCACCTCGCATTTATTGCATTCTGTTTTGGGTCTCTGTCTTAAGTTCTGTCATTTATATACAAGTGAATTGTCATGCATAGGAAATTTGGAACATAAACTATTTAAATTTGAGAAAATTGGATATGTTTATAGTTTAGTAGACGTTAAAAATAAAGGGAGGGATTAACACATAAACCCAAATGGCGACTGTCTTGCTAGGGAGAAAGTGTTCCTCCTATGATGTCAAAGCTCAGATTACATTTGTGACATCAAAATGCAATATCTCAGAAAATAATTGGAATTCAGACGCTCCCCTACTTACGACCATTCGAGTTACGAAAAACGGTAGATAGGAACATTTTTTCGGGATGTCGAAACCACAGAAGAGGAAGTCGCCTAACTCTTGAAGCCCATCTTCCAAAAGTAAGTTAAACTCAACTTTATTTTGTTATTTTATGAAATGTTTATTTTTTAATACAAAACAATACAGGTTATTTGTACAAGTCTTAAACATACATCTGTAAAGCTTAAATATACATTCCATACAAAATATAGCAGTGAAGCAACTTACGAACAAATTCAACTTACAAACGATCTTGTTCGTAAATAGGGCAGCGTCTGTATGCTGATTTTATTTATAAATAGTTGAGTTCTAGTTGACAAGATGTGCACTTTGTTACTTCATTTTGGGTCATCCTGTTTTGATCCCTTAGAAAGGTTTGTTGAAGGTTGTTTTTTTTTGTAACTAAGTATTTTTCTTTTGTTGTTAAGTTATTGACAGTGTTAAATTGTGCGAAATGTTACTCCAAATGTGGATGACTGTTCAGAGTCAGAAGAGTTCATTGCATAAAGCTAGCCTATCCACTTTTACATGTTGATCAGAGTATTAAACTGAGTCAAGGTACATTTCTAATAGATACAAATTTGCAATTAATGTATGATTAATCACGAGTTAACGATGATATTCATGAAATTGATCGTGATTAAATATTTCTATCGATTGACAGCACTAATACATATATATATATATATATATATATATATATATATATATATATATATATATATATATATATATATATATATATATATATATACATTTCCAAAATCATGTCCTATTTCTTACATTTTGCATTTATAAGGCGTTTTTCAAGTCAATGAAGACCTCCCAAAGCGCTTTACAATGTGCTTCACACTTACCCATTCACACACACACTCACAAACCAATAGCGGCTATGCAGCCATGCAAGACGCCAACTTGCTTATTGGGGGCATTAGGGATTCAGTGTCTTGCCCAAGGACACTTCGACATGTTGAAGAATTTGGCAATATATTTAAAATGCCACTCAACAACCACGTTTCTCTGTACAGTCAGAAGAAAGAAGCAGGGGATGCAACAAAATATTGTCTTTTTCCCTAAGTTTTGTTGAGTTAAAAAAAAGTATTAATTTTGCATTTGAATTAAATCACGCTATTACGAGTCAGGAATGGAACATACGGTAATGTGGGCAAAACATAGCGTGTTGTGTGCACTATGGCTGAAAGGTATCACAGCATGTGGTAAAGATGAAAGGACGAGCATCAGAAGAGGGAAAACATTCCAATTAGAGCAGCTTTCGTATGCCCATCAGTCAAGTAAGCTGTGACACTATTGGTTGCCAGGCAACTTTCCCTTTGGATGAAACACCTGCCCTTTGTAAGCACACCATTTCCGCAGTCTACTCTTTGGATGAAACACCTGCCCTTCATTTGTCAACCCACCGCATTCAGAAACCCTTTTCTGTCACGCCTGTTAGCCTTTTCGTGACTGGCTGCTGGGTAATCATGGGCGGGAATCAGCAAACAGACAAATAATGGATGTGTTGAAACAAGTGGAGCTGCAATTTACGACTATTTGAACTCATTCAGTGGCATAACGTATAAATATGTTTTTTAGAAGCGATGTACCTGAGTGCTATAAAGTAAAACTAGTGTAGAGTAAATTGCTACAAACTTTACCGATTTATTTCAGAATCTAATTCAGTGGTTACCTTATTGGCCGGCAGGTTTTACGGTTTCCCACCCAAATTAATTTGACATAGACTCATATTGGCTGTAGCATTTATCATGAAGGAAGGAAAATTCTAAACACATTTTAATTTAAGCTTTAAATTAATGATATTTCAGTTCATTGATATGGATAAGGATTGATGAGTCCAGAAGGAAAATAGTAAAGACACACAGATAAAAAATGCAAGTGTTTGATACGAACAAACTATATTTATTTACCTGACAGAAAATAATTTAATCGCACAAAAGAATAAAAAGGACATAGTTGACACAAGCCCTCGCAGTCTAAGAAAACGGGAACGGGGAAAAAAGTTCGGCAGCAATAATGAGATAATTGATCCATAAACAGTGTTAAAACACTCAACTTATTCAAATGATCAGGAATTATTTTCATCGCATGTGTGAAATTAAATATTTTTTTGCCCCTGTACCTGTCAGGAAACCGGATCCAATTGCGTTATGTTTCTCACAAATTTTTTTGAAAGAAAGAGCTGCGGTGTAAGCTGGACGCGGGAAGCAAGTCACTCTCGTACTCGGATTGTGATCCGAACACGGTAAGTAATTCTTCCGTAGCCAGCAATGGCGGTGTCAGGGACGGAAAAACGGGTCGATAGCTGGGACTGAGAGAGCAAGATGTGGTCGGGGTCGGAAATGAGTCGTAAGCCAGAACGGTAAAGTAGACGTAGTCGGGGACAAAAAGAGGTCGTAAGCCGGGACGGGAGAGCAGACGTGGTCAGGATCAAAACGGGTCGTAGCCGGAGGCAGACAGGAGCAAATATGGGACAGGTGGTAGTCAGGGTCGAAAAAGTATTGCCTAGTATACACTGAGGTTCGCAGATGGACTGACTACAGCGGACTGACAGGAGTGGGTTCAAATAGTGACAGGGAGCCAATTATAACCCGCTGCGGTTGTCGCCAAATGAGCGGGCACAGGTGAGTCACATCAGTAATCATGACAGCACCGAACCAATCCATTGGGAAATCCTTTCCTACCTACTTTTGCATCAGCAAAAGCACATGTGGGGCAGGGGGTGTGGAATTGGGTGGTTGTTTGTCGGCATAGCAGAAAGGAAAGTAAACCCTTCCTCAGAAAAGTCTCTCTATCCTTTCTTTCCTCATCCCTAAGCCAAGAGATAAGGAAAATGAGAACCATGCCATGTTACGCGGATGGGGAGATGAGGCGGTGGCTTTTTTGGTCCACGTCGTCCTCAGGTGGCATAGGCCTGAGGTCACTTAAATCTATCGGTTCGGCTCGAGCTGGTTTGGGATTTTAAACCCACAAGCAGGTGGGGATGTAGGTCAGGTTGGATTTTCTCAGGCCAGATCTTTCCTCTAGTACGGACTGTTATGTTGGAAAGCATTATTTATCTAGATTTTATAAATACATATATATACATATATATCAATGCACCAAAGTGAAAGTTCTGCTTGAAATACATACATTCAACTGTTGTTTACGTCACAATGGTAAAAGCTTGAAGCATACTTTTTTTCTAATGAGGGTTCAAGCTTGCTTTTGATGTGTCCAATGCCTACAGAGCTACATCTTTTGTAGGCCTAAAAATGAGTCAAAATGGCAAACATTTTCTGGCACCAGCACTTCCCATTTGAGAGAACCTCCTAGCACTGAAAGAGTGAACTGTCAACTAGTCAGAAACTATAGAAACGATTAGTCAAATAGTTGGATACAAATTAATTACAGTGCTGTTCAAAAGTTTGGGGTCACCCAGACAAGTTTGTGTTCCAGGAAAAAGTTTCTCTTTTATGCATCAAATGAGTCGTCCAATGTCTGTGTTCTTGTGCCCTTATTAATCCTTTTGTTTTGTTAGCCAGTCTCAGATATGACTGTTTCTTTGCCTCTCAGTCTTGGAAGACTAGCATCTCTGAGTCACCTCTTCACTGTAGAATTTGACATTGGGGTTTCACGGGTACTATTTAACCAATCGTCTAGTTAAGGACCTATAATGCGTTAATTTCTCAAACTTGAAAGTCTACTGTACTTATCATATTGCCATTTATTTTTCTACTCTGAAGGAGTTTTTTTGTGCTATTCTCTGAAAGTAATAGTACACAATGTTGTAAGAGATCTTCAGTTTCTTGGCAATTTCTCACATGGAATAGCCTTCATCGCTTAGAAAAAGGAAGTATTGAGTTATACATCAAAGTTCTCTTTGCTGGCCATTCTAAAAGTTTAATCTCACCAACAAATGTGATGCTCCAGATACTGTACTAGTTCAACGGAAGGTAGGTTGTATAGCTTCTCTAACCAGCTAAACTATTTTCAGCTGTGCTAACATCATTGGACAAGGGTTTTCTGATCATCCATTAGCCCTCTAAGTCAATTAACTAGCACAATGTACTATCAGAAAAATTGAGTGCTGGAATTGAGCCTATATACAGCTATGTATTATAGATGTACAAATAATTACCCAAAACACATGATTGCAGTCAAATCAATAGTTTTATTGTCATTTATACAAAAGTAAGACAAGATTCTTACAGTGTAAGAAAGCAAGTTAGAGAGCGGCTGGCTAGCTGCCCGCAAGAATCGTATGCCTTTAAATTGAGCCAGATCTCAATAATGATCAAAATAAAATTAAAACCGGCCCAAATGTAGTGTTTTTCTATGAGCTGTAGCTCCAGGTCTACTGTTTAATGGCTAATGTACATGGTGTTCACAAAATACAGGGTCTGTAGCAGTGGGTTAGGAGAGTTGTTACGTAGCCTAGCCGTAGCAGTAGGCAGGACCCACAGCACCGCTTTTGCCTTCTCCCCTACGCCACCCGAGTCGCTTCTGGAACACAATAATAATCCACGGAGCAACAGTTGGCGATTATTATTTAATTGCGCTCCTCTGACTTTCCTCAGGGTCTGATTCAATTTTCAATGTAACAAGCTGCTTAAGGCTAGCGGTCGCTATGCTTCCCCGTTTATTTTGGTTAGGAGACATTGACTACTGCGCATGCTTTGTGTTTGACTGACATACACCAGCCCATCACATTCACACATGCAGTCACGCACATCCAATACACACACAGGCACTTGCTGTGTCCTCTCTGACCACAATGAACGACACATTGATATCAATGACAATAAAGACAATTAAATTCAAAATCTGCTAAGGAGTGAACCAGCGATAAACAAAGCGCGTAGCAGCGAGGGGTCTTTGTATACACGTAAAAATGTAAATAAATGTAAATGTAAATAAATAAATGTCAAACAATGTATTCATTAATCGTCATGACATTCCCTAAAACATAGATCATAGCATGGTCCATTATTTATTTGTGACAATTTTCCTGAAAGTCCAGAGTGCCACTGTTGGATTCTGCCAGCGAGGTTTATCTCAGTTTGAGCCAATCAATGAGAGCAATCGATAACAAAAAGCCCTGCATTCAGGCCAAGAACGCCTATGGCTGAAAGAACACATTCTGCAATTGTTTTCAGGACAGGCAACAACACGATGCATCAAGGATTACGATAATTAATATTGACCTTAATGTATTAATTGCAGAAAAATGAAAGCTTCAGATAAAATGAGCACTGTCATTCAAAAGAAAATCCACCAACAAGTATGGGAGGCCAAAAATTTAATTTCACATCATATCGTGAAATTATCATAAAATATGGACACCAACAAGAATACACAAAATGGTGAAAACCTATTTAACTAAAAAATGTATAATTAACAAATAAAGTAGAAAACATGATAGAAAATAAAAACAAAGAAGGTGAATACATTAATAAGTAAATAACAAATGGGGAAAATGTAATATGAGGTTTAACAATTTATTTTTTAAATGTGGTAATTAATACAACTGTAAATATAAAATTGCTAGTGTCAAAAAATATATACTATCTGATATACTCACATTTTGATCAACAAGTTATCCATATGTAAAGTATGAGTTGGACTGCCCCTTCATTTTATCAATGTTTCATGATAGCTTTTTTTGATGGCACATTGGCAGAATAATATATTTACATTTTATCTATATATATATATATATATATATATATATATATATATATATATATATATATATATATATATATATATATATATATATATATATATATATATATATATTCATTTAATATAAACATTAGACATTGATGAGTTTGCATAGGATACCAGTTTTTGATAATATCTCACTGTTGTGCATTGTTTTGGTTTACATAGTTGTCACTATCAGCTAATCGTGTTGCGGTTTTTGAGATCCACAATCTTTAGCCTGGATCTGCTTTTGTCACCTGGGAGATTATATATAAGCATTAAGAACAAAAACGAGAACAACAATATTTACCAGTAATGTTCAATTGAATCCCTGGACAGAATATAAAAGCAAAAAAGCTATACAACATAGTCAAATCCTCCGCAAAAGGTTTAAGAACAGGTCTGTTCACTACAAAACACATTCGCCTCATGGTACATGTGGTATCCCCTTTTTTTTGTTATTAGCTCATTATTTTTGTTGCTTTATTTCCATTTATATTGTATATGTTGTATATGTATTGTATTGTATAATGGTACTGTGTACCTGACTTGTTAACCTGACTGCCCATCTTGCACATCTGGTTAGCGTCTCTTCTTGCACTATCGGCACTATGGTAAATAACACAATACAGCTTTATTTATATCTGTACACTGAAGGACACTGAGGGAAACTGTGGGAGTCAGATCCATCGACATTTCGTTCTGTATACACGTGTACTAGAATGACAATAAAGTAGATCTGAATCTGATCTGAATCTGAAATGTGCTTACATTTTGAATTTGATGTTCATATCCAATATATTTTCACTTAAGTTTATTTAGTTCATTTTTGTTCCTCAATTAGGTGAACAAAATCCATACAATTTATTTTCACAATTTACACCGGCTGTTGAGGGTTTTAGGACCTGTTTGATTTAAATTAGTGTTCTCTTAAGGGTGGCTTTTACCTCATTTAATCTCTTGCTTTTTATCTGGAGTGCCTTAAAGCATATTGATTGTAGAAACCTACTTGCAGTCCCTCTAAACAAAGGAGTGGATGACGCATGAAATGAACTTTGACCCTCTCCAATTTCCAGATTAATATAATGCAACCTACATTACACCTGTCTAAACAACTGTGCACAGTAAAACCTAAACAGTGAAGCATTGTCACAAAATCCAAATGACAGCAATGCAAAATTAGTTTGTTTTTTTAATACGAAGATACGTCCTTACCTTCCCCTGATGTCAGCGAGAAGCACATTTGAAGCTTATTAAAGATTACGGTCAGTAGTGGTGGGTCGTGAAGGCCTGCAAGGCTTTCTATGCTGGCTTTGAAAATATCTGAATCAAGTGATGTTAATTATATTTTGTTCATCAAATTGTAAATGGTTATACAGCACTTTTCATGTCAAAGCGTTCTACAATGTGCTTCACACCTACCCATTCACACACACAGTCACACACCAATAGGGAGTCAGCTATGCAAGGCTTATTGGGGTGATCAGGGATTCAGTATCTTGCCCAAGGACACTTCAAAATATAACAAAGGCGAGATGGGAATCGAACCTGCTAACTCTTGCTCCCAAGACGAGCGCTCTACCTCCTGAGCTAATGCCACCCCATCAATACATGTTAATTAATCACAAATTGTCTGTCAGCTTCCTATATTTGCTTTACCCTTTGGTTTTGCTGCGTCTAGACATGTGCTTTCATAATAAAACCTTACCCAAACACATTTCAGCCATTATTTGTTGCCATGCTCAGAAATCTGCCTGGAGGCCTTCAAAAGCAGATCTGCAGGCCCTCGTGAGACCTAACAAGTGAGAGTGCCAATCATATTTCCTGTTGGCTACATAAACGCCTTCTTGCAGGTGTGAGGAAACGTCACCGAGAAGGCGTGCAGCAATGCTCTAAAATGATCGCACTAACTGCCATTAAACAAGGTAATGGATTGTTGTGTTGATTGAAGCGGGCAATTTATTCTTGCCCCTTTAAGCCCACAAACTCTGAGCGGTCTCAGCTTCTCCAAAAGATTTACAGCACAGCCAGCAAGTGACAAGGAAACAGAGCTCCACAGCAAAAAGGTGAATAAGCACTGTTTGTCTCGCTAATGGTGGATGAGACGACTGATGCGATTCACAGAGCATAGCTCGCACTGGCATTTTGGTTACGTTACAGACAGGTGTCAGTCAAGAAAAAAATTTACCAGTGGAAAGCAAGCCAATGACATTACAGGTCATATAATCTGAAAAAGGTGGAAAATTGATGTCTGGGTTTAGTTGTGGCACAATATTATGACTGAATAGCTGTCATGATTAAATGGGGTCCAGTCTATAGTTAAGGCAAGCACACCGCTGGCTTTTTGAGTTTCGTTTTTTTGCTTCACACATTTAATGGCACTTTATATTCAACACATTTAAAGTAAACAAAACAGAAACCCTGAAAAAAATGTGTCGTCGCAAATGACACATCACTAATTTGGACTAGAGTGAAGGGCCAAGTGTAAAATTCACCGCACTAGTCCGCGACACGAACATAACCGTGTCAAAGACACCGCCGCCTCTTCCATCTGGTACTTAAAGAGCAGCGGCTGGAACCCTGAGGCCGCCATGAACGGGCAAACACCAGTAGATGAGCAGACAAGCGAGTTCTGGGCATATTACCCCCAGGGAATAGAACGTGTTCCAGGCAGTGGGATGCTGCGAAGTCACGCAGCTTAGTGCATTCCCAAGAGTCCGGCTCATCCTCTCCGTCTGCTCATTAGACTGTGGATGATAACCTAAAGACAGGCTCACAGAAGTTCCGAAGGAGAAACTTCAGAAGGAGTGCCACACCCACAAAGAGAACTGCAGACAACTGTCAGATACAATGTCTCTTGGGATTCCATGGAGACAGAACACGCGCCGAACTAGGAGGTTCCCCGTCTCGGCAGCAGACGGGAGCTTCTGGAGAGGGACAAAGTGGACGGACCGGGAGAAATGATCGATAATAGTTTAACCCACAGTGTTACCCTCCGATGGCGGGAGTCCCATAACAAAGTCCAGGGCAATATGGGACCAGGGACTGCACAGGATAGACAGAGGGTGAAGCATACCGGCTGGAGCCTGATGCTAAGACTTCCACCTGGTGCACACGGCACAGACGGCGACGAAGCCCCGGATGTCGTCAACCATAGTCGGCCGCCAGAAGCGCTGGTGAAGTAAGTGAAGAGTCCGGGACACTCCAGGGTGGCAAGCCAGCCGCGACGTGTGGGTCGACTGGAGGACTTCCGAGTGAACCTCCTCCGGCACGAAGAGTGTATTTGGTGGGGTTGGCGGGGCAGCGCCACAGTCAGTTGTGGAACGCAGATTCTCTTTTACATGTTCCCTCACCCACCAGGAAGCCACGCCAACGACACAGACTAGTGTAAGCTTTGGTTCCGGGTCGGTTAAAGCCGTTCCTGGAGCCTAGACAGTAGGAGAGAGTACATTGAAATCTGTTTAGGAATAGAGCCCACCTTGCCTGATTGAAGTTGAGTCTCTTGGCCCCCCATATGTAAGCAAAGTTCTTATTGCTCGTTCAGACCGGAAATGGCACTGACGCTCCCCCGAGCCAGTGACGCCATTGCTGGAGGGTCGACACCAAGGCCAAGAACTTGAAATTGACGTCATGGTTATATTCGGCCGGTGACAGACGTCAACTACAATGGGCACATGAGTGAAGTTTCCCATCTTTAGCACTCTACTGGGACTATTCCTGTATCAAAAGCGTCGACCTCTTCTTCGAACTGCCGGGTGGGGTCTGGGTGACAGAGGACAGGAGCAGGGCTGAACAATCCCTTCAAGCGATTGAAGGCGACCTTCGTTTTATCCGTCCAGCTGGAGCGTCGAAGGGAAGAGGTGAGCCTCGTCATTGGCGCTGCCACCTTGCGGTAATTGAGGATGAAATTAGAGAACCACCGTGACTGTTGAAGCTGTCTTCGAGAGCAGGGCATCGTCCACTCGACGATGAAGCCAAGGAATGCCACCTTCGAGACGTGCAACTCTCTCTTTTATACGGTTATGGCCCGGAGAAGAGGCGTGGGTTCTTGGTCGCTTCATCCTGGACAAGGAGCTACTCCTGGTCTTCTGCCATACCCACCCAGACAGACCTGGTCGGGCGCCTGATGGGGGGGAGGTGATGTGAAGATCCAGTGCTCAGCTGCCCCACCAGAGGTCGGCAGTCACCTGGTAATCACCCTGATCACCCACTCCTGGTCCTCATTACTACCATCGTATTTAAAGACTCAACCAGCAGCACCAGTTGCAAATCTTACTTTTAATGTGGACATCATGCCTGTTGCTGCCCAATGCCCAGAATCAACCATAGAATTCCTGCAGCTTTCCAGCCGTGAGTTTTATGAGGAATGTGTTTTGATTGTTTCTTCCTCCCTTCCCGTATGCGGAGCGCTTTTTGTTCATCCCTGTTGCCCCCAATAAACTGTTTAAACTATGCTTGTGTTTCTTGTGTTTGGGTCCAGTCAGCAAAACTAAACACACACTAGGCAAAAAAACAACATAATTAGCTGAAAATGCAAGAAAGACTGCCAACGCTGATTCCTTATTTATTACAATTATGACCTAAATAGAGTGTGCATAGATTTGATTGACCAGCTATCTATGTATTTACAGAAGTGTTTTTTTTTTTTTTTTTTTTTTTTTTTTAAAGTTTATAAGATTCGGTAGATACGTGTATTAACATACTGTGGTGACCACCGGCCTTTTCTTCCAAGTACATTATTTAAGTGCCTTGTCTTTGTTACCTTTCTCACTTCAAATAGTCTAGTCTTGAAAAGGCCAGTATTGATGAATGTCAGCATTTTTTCTAGTGCTGTCAAGCAGACACAAATACATGTCCATTCATCTGGAGTCAGGTTACAACTGCTCAGCTGTTGTGAACTTTAAGCCAGTCTTTTTCAACCAGTGTGCCATGAAACCTTGTCTAGTTTGCAGTAGGAAATTGCTCAATTTTGTCTGAGGATTTTGCGAATAAAAAATATTATTTTATCACTAAAAGGAATATGAATAACTTTTTATTAATAATAATTAAAAAAATAATAATAAAACATTTTTTCACTGTATGATCATTTCTCATTTTAACTATTACTTTTGCTATGTTAAACAAAAAAAAAAAAAAAAATACATTCAAATCTGAAATTCCGTCAAAATCATTAACCCAAATAAATAACCTACTGAGCCTAACAATAATAATATAAATAATATAAATAAATCTGTATACTGTCAATTTATACAATTCCAGCTTAGAAAGCGTGATACTCTTGTCAGGAATTAAAATGGAAACATTGTCAAAGGAGGCAGCACGGCGGCGCAGTGGTTAGCGCTTGTGCGGCACAGTTCATGTCATGGGAACCTGTCGTGGGTTCAAATCCAGCTCCAGACATCCTGTGCGGAGTTTGTATGTTCTCCCCGTGCTTGCGTGGGTTTCCTCCGGGCACTCCGGTTTCCTCCCACGTTCCAAAAACATGCATTTCAGGTGAATTGGCTGGTCCAAATTGTCCCTAGGTGTGATTGAGCGAATGAGTTGTCTGTCCATGTGTGCCCTGCGATTGGCTGGCAACCAGTTCAGGGTGTCCCCTGCCCACTGCCCGGAGATGGCTGAGATGGGCTCCAGCCCCCCCCCCGCGACCCTAATGAGGATAAGCGGTACGGCTGATGAGATGAGATGAGACATTGTCAAAGGAGAGTGCTCCTTGAGATTGTTTCAATGTGTGCCCTGGCCTCCGTAAACAAACTGGGAAGCATAGCGAATGCTAGCTTTTAGTGAATCGTTACATTGAAAAAAAATTCATCAATTAAATCTGACTCTGAGGAAAGTCAGACGAGCGCCATTAAATGTAATCACCAGCAGGAGCTTCGTGGATTGTTATCGGATCCCGAAAGCAACTCGGGTGGCATTTTGCCTTCTACAAGAGCAGTGCTGCTGGTCCAGCCGACGACTAACAGCTAAGCTAACAACTCTTCGAAGTCACCGCTGTGGACCCTCTATCTTGCCAATGCCAGGTCCATTAACCATGAAACGAAAGACTTGAAGCAACTAGTCATGGGACGGTTTTATTTTAATCATCGCAGAGATGTCTCCATCCGAGGACATGTGATACAAGAACACAGCAAGCCGGTCGCTTTCAAAGTTGTTTTGTCACACTGAAATGTTCTTTTACTTTTGTATGACAATAAAACCATTCATTTACCTGCAATTATGGAATGTATGTTATTATTTTTACATGTAAAATGGTTATTTGTGACAGTCATGAACTCTCAGTTGGTAATGACATCTTCTCGAGGTAAGTTTAACTCTTTGGGGTTTTTTTCACTTTGCGCTAGGTATTTCTAGTCCCCATTAACCGCAAATATCAATTTATCTCCCTACATTATAACTTTATTTTGCACTAATGATTTTTTTATTAAGATATTTTGTTTGTCTTGATGACATTGTTATACAGTATTTGTATTTTTGTTTAATTTCTAATCTATTTTGGTTTCAGTCTCTTTACCCTTTTGGAAACATTTATATTGAATCGCATACTGTTAAAAGGATTAGGCGTATTATCTAACCAATATATGTACAATCTAGTGCAACGCAAAACGATTGGTAAAAAGCAGCAGGATTACTAGATATAACTTGATATGAGAGACTCAGCCCCAAGTATACCCAAAGCTTTACTCCGGCACCGAAAGTAATCCCGCAGCTTTACTTTGGCGCTGCGCCTGCTTCGGCGCCAAAGTGTGCGCTTTAGATTTATTTCAGGCTGAATCGCTAAAATTAGGTGTGCACTTCGAAGTGCTTCTCCGAAATGAAAACTTTGACGCCGAAATGCGTATTTCGGCGAAGTGCAACTAAATGAAACTGAACGAAATGGCACGGAAAAGAAAATCATATTCTGCAGATTACAAGATGCAAATATACAAATAATTGGTTCATGAGCAGAAAGAAAGCTTTTAAAGCGTGTAAGCCATTGGCGAAAAGCGGAAATGACGTCTGATGTAAGGGATGTAGAGGTGGAAAGAGGAAGCGGCGCATCTTCTACTGTGACACCGAGGATGAAAATTTCTTTGGACTTCGTGTGTTGGACTTAAACTGATAGTTTGATAAGAATGTTCTTTATGATGAGTTATCTGAATAATATAACTTTAGCGCCAAAGAGTGTTACTGAAGTAAAAGTACTGTTACTTCAGAAAAGTATTACTCAAGTAGAATTAAAAAGTAGTCGTCAAAATAATCACTTGAGTAAACGTGCAAGCAGTGCAGATCCTACACAAGGGAAAAAAAAGAAAAGTAAAACGGCGAGAGAGAGAGAGAGAGAGAGAGAGAGAGAGAGAGAGAGAAGTCCTGCTCTACCCGGCCTAACCCAGCCTGGCCTCCAGCCCAGATTCTTACTTCTAATTCCAAAAAAAACCCCAAAAAAGTGCAGGAAAAAAGTAGCAAGCATTCATATGACAACTCTAGCCTCACCCCGATACAGGAGATTAGGAAACAATGGCCAAACCATAAAGGTGGGTGCAGTGATCCAAATATCTATATCATCAATACTGTGCAAGTACTTTGGATTGGATTGATACTATCGTCCTGAGATTGATACCTCTCTCCTCCACAATCATTCTTTAATGCGCCGCTTCTCTATGTAGTTAGCGCAGCCTTTCTCTCTCCCCCAGTGCCCTCAGCCACTCTCCAAGTTGATGGCTGAGTGTGTGACTGACAGGCACACTTTTAGCACCTCTCCCTACCTGGCCTGCTACTGCATCCTGGCTGCCAAATCTATGCGACCACTCTCACCAAAAGCTAAAAATGACAATTTGTGGACATTTTTTCCAACTACAGAAAAGGACAACACCTGGTACAGTGGCAACACTCCAAATTGATATTGATCATTTCAAACCTTAAAAAAACATGAAACTGGTGCTGGGAATTAATATTTAAACATTTCGACAGACTGTGTGCCCCGAAAATATTTAAATGAAAAAAACGTATGCCTCGAATCAAAAAAGGATTAAAACACACTGCTTTAAGCAGTATATGTATGTTCGGGGTTTTGTTGGGGGTGCGTATGTGTTGGTTGCTGTCTTTTTCTGCACTAGGGGTGGAGCAGTAATTCAATAAAAATCACAATTGGTGAAGACACCTAGTACCATGACAAGCGTCGATAAATAGGTGGAGATTATAGATTAGACAACAAAACATTTTATTTCAACTCGAGCAGTAATTCCTGTTAATAGTATATCCTGTAATTCATTGCAGTCGGTTACAACATTCAGCTTGATGATCAATGACTGTCTCTCTAATAAAATTTTATGAATTGAGTAATGAATAGGCCTGGGTTTCTATTGCTGACAGTTCTAATTCAAATGTTTGAGACATTTTCTATCCAAAATGATGTAATTGACGATCATGTCAGCTTCAATTTACAGCTACAATTAAATAAAATACATTTTGAAATGATCTGCATTTATATAGCGCTTTTCAAGTCAATGGCTTCCCAAAGCGCTTTACATTGTGCTTCACATTTCCCAATAGCGGCCGTGATCTGTGCAGCCATGTAAGGCACTAACCTGCTTATTGGGGGTATTGGGGGTTCAGTGTCTTACCCAAGGTCACTTCGGCATGTAACACGGACAAGCCGGGATTCGAACTGGGATCCCTTAATCCTAAAACGATCGCTCTACCTCCTGAGCTACTATTTTGATACCACAGACAGATAACTATAACAATTTGCAATAATCATCTTTTATTTAAGTATAATTATGACCTCACCAGATGTCTAACTTGGTTTTCGATTCAAAATTATGAATAACATATTACCCTTTTCAACTTAGTTTTGAGTCGGATAAAAAAATGGACAGGTTTTTTTCAACAGAGAAGCATCTCTGCATGAATATAATCTTTGCTGAGAGTCTCACATGCGCAATAGCACTTCTGTCTTTAGCGGCAATATAAACATACAGAAATGGCGGCGTCAACAACAACAATGTGTATGAAAATTTAGCAAGTTTAAGCCTGAATACAGACAGTAAAAATAAAAAGACTACTCGCAAAGTTTGCAAAGCAGACCTTGGTTATCATGGCTGTAGATTGGTGACGCACAAACATTTATTATGCACGTCAAACAGTCAAACAAAACGGAGTCTGACTCGGCTCGGTAAGATCCAAGTAGTGTTCAAGCCAATAACGTTTTCAAGGCGTGCATTACACATGTTTTACACTTACATTTTGCTATAAAAGAGCGCTTGAGCATGATGACAGACTGTGAAATTAAATGTATAAAGAAGAACAAATGTCAGTTGTTAAAACGATAAAAGCGATAGATGTAAGTTACTAAAAAAAGTTTGTTTTTATGATTTTTAATTGATAAGAATAGTCAAGTACCTTTGTTACAGACTTTGCGGTTGACCACTGTATATACTTCATAAAAATAGTCATTGTATTTGTTTCCTTTACTCTTCTACAGCTGCTAATGTGCCACTTCTTGGTTTACAATAATACAAGTGTTTACTTGATTTAAATGTATTATTTATTTGCCTGTCCCTAAAAAACAGACATGGTTTCTCAATGTATTAAGGTCTCTACTGACCGGGCACGAAGCCTAATTAGTTCTCACATTTTTCTTTGAATGTGGTACAAATTCCGGATATGTTCAATAAATATTACTTTGTTTTTATCATTTTCACATAATTAAATCAACTTCATTTTGAATTTACGAAAAAAAATAATGATCATAAGATTATTTTGTTAATAGTTTCAATAGTCGGTGACTAGTCGACTATCAAATTAGGTTTTAATTGCATGTGGTAAATCCTGAGAAACAGACTTTGCTATATGTTATGTTTTAGGTTGTTTTTCCCCTTTACCATATGCATCTTATAAAATATTCAAACAGCGTGTAAACTACTGGGATTCCCAGGATGGCGCGTAGGCAGGACTGGCTCTGAAGTCGTGCAACAATTCTTGTGACCTTCAGTGTCTGAAAATCAAAGTAACTCATGCTTAAGTTGGACAGGTAAGATCAGCTACTCTCATTCTCATGTCAGACCTGGCGTATTTAAATATTTCTTATCTAGTATGCTTGTATCAGGAGACGAGGTAGTGCTAAAATTTAAGAACAAGATCCCGCCCCCAAAAATGTGGGGATAAACCTGGGCAACTCCAGAGAACACCAGAGCTCACTGAAAAATCCAAAAATATAGACATCAAACCACAACATGAGGAAGCTTCATCAGCATACACTGCTTTGATGGATCAGCCCCACGCTTTGATCACAACCGCTCACCTGAATCACAGCAGATGTCTCTATTTCCGAGCCAGCGTTTCATGGGAGGATTCATAGTGGCAGAACCGGCATTTGCCAAC
The DNA here is from genome assembly GCF_059441175.1 of Urocampus carinirostris. NCBI lineage: Eukaryota > Metazoa > Chordata > Actinopteri > Syngnathiformes > Syngnathidae > Urocampus > Urocampus carinirostris. The sequence continues at coordinate 19,801,280 of NC_142358.1, read as the reverse complement.
AAGGAGAGATTTGTTTCAATTGTGATGTCAAACAAGTCGCCTCAACGTTATCAACATGTACCTCTGAGGAAGAGCTGGCCGACGTAAAAAAAATAATGAAATAAGCTTGTCCCAAACAATGACTATCAATGTCTCGAATGGCAACATCAAGGTTACGTCATATTGCTGTTGGCACATTGATGAGGACACCTTCGCCATTGCAATGACAGTCGTGAAAATGAGACTAAAATTTGAATTTGTGAGCCCTCTGAAAATATATATCTATTCTTCTAAGGCAGTGCTTCTCAATTGTGTTCTGTCCGACTAAAACCACATCACCACTTTGATAGTTCCATTATTGTGGTCATGCAATGTTGCAACAAAAGTAAATGAGTGAATTTTTAAAAAAAGACAATAGATAAATGTTATTGAAACAAATATATATATACATTTTCAAGACTTTCTAAAATTGGATTCAAGACATTTTAATGGCAATTAAGGACTTATTTTTAGAAAAATGAATTCAATGCCTTAAGACTTTTCAAAGATCCGCGGGGAACCTGGGTTGTGTGTCACCAGTCGCGAATGGTAGGCAGTGGCTGAGGAATAGGGCGTGGCTTAGACAAGAGCAACATACCAATCAGAAATCAATGGCAAACCTAAGCACAGAGTTTCTGATAAACGTGTGCTGAATTATTTTTGCAAGTGAATGCGCAATAACATCACATCAAACTACTAGGCTGGGCCTACTGAAAGTGTGAATACACTGCACAATATTGTCTTTAACTTGAAATCAGACTTAACGTCAACTCTTTTACACCTTCATTGCAGTCTAGCGGCTGAGAGGAGCAGAAACTTGTTTTTTTAACATACTCAGAAATTTAAGGCAGGCCAGATTAAATCATGCCAAGGGCCAACTTGGCCCCGTATGGTTGACATGCCTGGTGTATAGCGACCTGGGGTGTCCTGAAAGGCGCTTTGAAATAAATGCATTGGCGCCTTTATTATCTTGTGATTGGTCAATATGCATTTTCTTTTCGGGGATTCTGTGTTATTGACTTTAAATCTGTGTAGAATAAAAAAGGTCAACATTGTTTTTTCTTTGTAGGTTTATAAATATTTTAATTATATTTCCTGTGCGTTTCAGTGTTAATGTGTTTAAATGAAATGTTTATTTATATTTTTTGATTTCTTTTATCTCTTTTTACCTTTTGTTGTATTCTTTTTGTTTCTTTTTTCCATTTTTGTCTTTTTTTCACCTTCTTTTTAAGTCACTCTGCGCATGATGTTACACATAAATTGGTAATGTAAGGATTAATGCAACAAAAACAACCTGATAAGCCGTTTGGAACCTGAAGGAGGCAGCTCTTTTTATGATGCTGATCCCAAAAAAGACGGTTCTCTAAAAATAGTCGGAATTCCCATCTCTACAAGTAAACTGTCAAAGACGTCACTGCAATATTTGCCCAGAAAATTTCAAATTATTTAACTTCTAGTTACTTTCCCCTGGCAACTGCTTACTTACATTATAGAGAAATTCCGTTTTTTACTTTTTGGGGAAACGTAGTGAGATACTATAACGAATTACTTTGTCCAAAACTGTTCCTCTCTTAGTGGTATCTAGTAACTGTAACTCCAGTTTTTCAGTAACACGCCCAACATTGCCTAGCAGACGCTATGGGAATTATTTCAGGGTCGATTGAGTGTGATGCGTGGGGTCTCGTGGGGCTGACAGCTGACCTCACAGCTCACATGGTGCCGCTGCTGTCAAAGAACAGAGAAGAGAGGAAGGGGGGGGATGATGACAACCAAGCAACCGGCAGATGGAACTTGGCTCTCCGCCACCACAAGGGGCCATGTGCCTCCCCGGGCCGCCTCACAGGAAGTCGCGGCGACGCACAAACACAAACACCGGAGTTTCTGACTTACATGTCGGTGGATGGCGGTTGGCTACGGCAGAGCAGAGCGTGTCCGCACGCTTGTCCCATGGCGCATCCTGCCCGGCTCGCCACCCCACACCGACCCCCAACAGCGCTGTACTGCTTGTAAGATGGAGCACGATGGGTGTGTTTTTATGTGCCGCCCTGGCTTTCTCGCCTCCTCAGCGTGTGCTGTCTCTCCGGCACAGGGGACGGAGGCTGAGTCGGAACCGGGTAAGAGATACTTGCACGCTTGGGCGGGAGGACGTCATGAGGCGGGAGAGAATGAGGGAGGCGGGAGGGAGAGAGATAGCGAGAGAGGCGTTCATGGTCACTTGGAAGCGTCAAGAACCCGCAACCCAACTGTCAATCCATAGTTACACTCTTGTACTGAAGCCAACGTGCACTCTTATATTTTTCCCCACGTGGAACTTTAACCTGTCATTCCAAGCTTTTTGTTTTTTACATGCGCGTAATAAGGCCGCTCCCGAGCTTTTCCTTAAACCACATGTTGCGCTTGACTGACAGCGTGTGTCAAGTGCACTATAGCCAATGCCGGAGTGACTAATCGGGAAGAGCGGGACATTTCCCGAAGGGCCGGTGGTATGCCGAGAAATGCACCCCTGCCGAAATTTGCATCCCATAGCGTCACTCCCGCTAGTCTAACCACTTTTACCTCGTTTTATCTCACTTTTATATCACTTTTCGGGAATGTAATGGCGAACATATAACAAGAACCACTTCATCTTGCATTCGTTGGGAGTGTAATACAACTTAAACCATTTCGTCTTGTATTTGTTGTGAATGCTATCGAACGGTAATGCACACCATATATAAATCACTTTTGAGCAGGTAACGTGTTTATTTTGCCTTCTCATCTCATCAGCCGTACCGCTTATCCTCATCAGGGTCGCGGGGGGGCTGGAGCCCATCCCAGCCATCTCCGGGCAGTGGGCAGGGGACACCCTGAACTGGTTGCCAGCCAATCGCAGGGCACACAGGGACAGACAACTCATTCGCTCATTCACACCTAGGGACAATTTGGACCGGCCAATTCACCTGAAATGCATGTTTTTGGAACGTGGGAGGAAACCGGAGTGCCCGGAGGAAACCCACGCAAGCACGGGGAGAACATACAAACTCCGCACAGGAAGTCTGGAGCTGGATTTGAACCCACAACAGGTTCCCATGACATGAACTGTGCCGCCGTGCTGCCCTTATTTTTTTGCCTTTTCCTACTCAAATCGCTCGTATTGAAACTGTTATGCACTCTACTATAAAACGTATTATGCTGATATGAAATGTCAAATCATCAACAGATTAACGGGAGACGAACGTGTTTGATTTATTCTCATCGTCAATTGAGACGTAACACGTCAATAATTGTATTTCTCAACGTCTATTCGATTTATGTCTTTACAGTACATGTCTACCTTACAGCGACATCTGATGCTTTTTTTCGTGTTCAAGTGTGTTCTTTGGTTCCTTCAGAAAAGTGGTTGCATAGTTCATCCCTTCAAATAAACATTACTTTTCTCACACTGCTTATTTCTACGCTACGGGATGCAAATTTCGGCAGGGGTGCATTTCACCGGCTCATGTCAAGGTTGAGTTTGGGCTGGCTGGATGGGATGAATGATTTTAACATGTGTGTAAGGTTAGCGGATACGTCCTCTAGTCCAGTGTTTGTAACCTTTTTTGAGCCAGGGCATGTTTATTACATTGGAAAATTTTTGCGGCACACCACTAACCAAAAATGTTATAAAATGACACTGAACAGTATGTTTAATTACATTATAATTTATAATACACCCAGTTTTTACAGCACAGACACTTGACAATGACATAATATGTGCAGAAAATGACTCATAAATGTTTTATAAAATCTCAAATTTTAAAGAGTGACATTGGGTAATTTTGCATGAGGCACTATTGTGTCACGGCACAGTCGTTAAAAATCACTGCTCGAGTCAGCTATTTGGACACATTCAGTGCAACAGATGAGGTGCGTTTTACCATCTGGGGGATTTCCCCTTCTCCCAAATTTTAAGTTGGTTTGGCTCACCACCACTGTTTTTTTTTATTGCGCTTAAATAAACAGTGCGACTGAGATGAGTCAGGTACGATGGACGGCAGGCAGTGGCAGGCAGGAGCCGAAAATAAAGGAAAATAAAAAAATAAGGCATTAAAAGGACTGCTGTTATTCATATCTTTCATTTTGCACTTTTTGCCTGTAATCTGTGTGTCCCTATTGAGTGTTGTGCAACGTGTTGCCAGAATTTGGGAGTTAAATGCCTTCATCCGGTAGATCCTATCACTCAAATCTGCTCATAGTGATGGGTGTTACGTCTGTTTTTAAATAAGTGACTCTTTAGGCTCAGCTCATTAAAAAGAGCCAGCTCTTTCGGCTCCCCAAAGCCTCTTCAGTTTGTTTTTGTTGCTTTTATCTATGTATTAAAAAATATAATTTAACATTATGCTTTCCTTTCAAGCATTTTCATTTGACCCGCAGCGTCTTGTGAAAAAGCACTGCTGTACCCTTAACAAGGCTTCGAGTTGTTTCACCTTTTCACAGCACTTGTTTCCAGTTAGCTTTTTGTAGTCAGCATGTTTTGTCTGGTAGTGCCTCTTCATATTATATTTCTTGAAAAAAACGGAACCATTTCAAGGCAGTGTAGTATTTCCAATGCAGCTTTGTTCACCATTTGGTTTTGTTGTACTTTAAAAAACAAAAAATCAGACGTTTTTTATCATATTTAATTCTATCCTGACCTTTATTAAAGCCACAATGAGTGATATTTGACCACTAGATGTCACCGTGTTGTCTGGTATGAGCGAGGGCGAGTGATGCATGGCACAGCTCTGCGGCAGGATGCCGGACCAATGTGGCACAGACTTACAGTAAGTGGGGATCCGGTGTAAAGGATCTCAACCTGTGATTTTTTTTTAAATAAAAATTAACATTGGTATAATAGTTCATGTACTTTTACATAATATACAAATCAAGGTTCTTTTTTTACCGGATTATTTTTTTTTTGTACCAGTTGGAGGCACAAAATATTACACCAAGCCCCTCTAAGCAAAACAGACTTTTTAAATTGCTTTAATTTTTAGCAAGTGACAGATTAAAACCAAAATGGGCAGGAAGAGATCGGTCCAACAAAAATCAAAAGTTTATTTTAATTGTGTTTATTATGTTTTCTTTTATCGTACAAAATGGTTAAAGGGCAAATACAATTTGTAATGATCAAAATACGTACTAATTGCAGGGGAAAAAAGGTATAAATTGACAGGTCTGAACCCAATTGCCAATCCATAGCTATTCACTTACATTGAAATCCAAACAAGGTGACGCAAACTCTCAGACTAACACCTTCTCTGGCTTTTTGTTTCCACACATGGAACTTTAAACAGTCATTCCAAGCTTATGTTCTTTTCTCAAGCGCTCAATGCCGGTCAGGACCTGAACGCCTTCCACTTATCGGCTCGCGCTCCCAAGCTTTTCATTAAACCACAGCGTGTGTTCAAGTACACGCTTGAAGGGCTCACAGGGGGGTCTTCATACATTCTTGCCACTTCACGCACTAAGTAAAAATCTCACCCCTTTTTTGTTAGACTGAAAAGAAATCTAGGGTTTCACTAAAGTCCCCCCCGGATTCAAATTTCCTCATTGTTGCATTTTTATTGTAGTTGTACTAGGGCAATAAAAATGTATAATGGTAGTGCTACTTCCGCGTCGAGCGAGGATAGTCGTGGGTGGCAGGAAAGTTGGTCAGTAGCCGGGACAGGGGAGTAAGGGCGGTAATCGAGTTCAGAAAAAAGGTCGGCAACAAGTATCAGGGCAACAAGGCAAAACAGGTCGATGGCCGGGACGGAAGAGCACGGCAGAAACGAGTCCAGAAACAGGTCAGCAACGGGTAACAGGCAGGAGAAAACAGAGCAGGAGATTGTTGGAGGGTACGGTGCTTGCCTAGCAAAAGTGTAGGTTTGTCTGACGGGGGTTTAAAAAGGGTCCATGAGCCAATCAGCGCTCAGGGCTGTTGGCGCCAATGGGGCATTCGCAGGTGCCTCGAATCAGCAATCATGACAGGATGAAAGCCCAAATGGGCGAGACAAGATGAGTAACAAGAGTTTTTGAAATGTATTTTTTCATTTTCATTTATGTATTCATTCCAGGTAGTTCTTTCTGTACACATGTATATGTAACCTTAATCAAACAGATTGCTTGAAAGGGAGAGGGACGAAGTGTTCCTGTACAAAAATCGTTACACACAGTACACAATTTAAAATAATGTTTTATTTATTTTATTTTTTATTCAGCCAGTATAAACCATAAACATGATATATACAGGAAATCATTTGACACGCGAACCTCTCGACGTGACGCGTCGCCTTTGATCGGCGTCGGGTTTTTTTAGACCCAACTGCTGTGTTGGGAGTAATTAGGTGACCAAACCCCTCAATTCCAACCTTTAATGCCGCGTGCCAAGCAGGGAGGCAATGAGTACCAATGTTGTAAGTCTTAACTATGACTCGGCCGAGGCTTGAACCAGCGACCTCCCAGTCTCGGAGCGGGCGCCCTACAATCTAGGCTTTATTGACTTGTACATTGGCACCTTGTTAAATTTATTTTGAAATACACGTTAACACCATGTCATAGAAATAGACCTTGAATATGGATACGTTAGATTTATTGATTGAGAGTTATAAAAATAAATGTATCAAAATGTATTGCCACTCAATGTGCTGTATATAATCATAGCGTGTACAATAAGGAGTACCCAGAACACGAAATACACAGACCCACACAATGGTTGAAATACAATTTTTTTTTTTTAAATCTATAGAAATATGGCAAGTCATGAAATAATCATGTTAAGAAAGGTACCTGATTGACACTTATACCTCAGAAAGTAACATATATTACACTCAAATGCTAAAAGTGAAACAAACCAATGATGATCAATTAAAACACATATTCAAAAACCAGGTCTTGGGGTTCCATTTAGAATTATCGGTATGCGCCCTGGCCCACGCAGTGCACCCGCGCTACACACAAGTACCTCTCTAACAAAATTCAAGTTGAACAAGACCTGATAAACAGACAATGAACAAAAACAGTTGGAAATGAAAGAAAAAAATGTAATTGAGAGAGTGAAGCTCAGCCCAACCCCCATGTACAAATCTGACCCTAAATTCTGATCGGGTCGGGCTTGGGCTTGAGCTCAATATCTTTCTTCCAGGCTGAAAGTGGCGGACAAAATCTTTGCCCACTTGCTCGCTTCATAGTTGTCCAACGTTTCGCTATTAAATCAACAGAATATACTGTATTTCCTTATGCAGCTCTTCTCTTCGAGTTTAACGGCTGTTGGCATGATTGCTATGGTGAATTACCGCCTCCTAGCAAAGTTTGAAGAACCAGTAATTACTCTCCTTGCCAGCGAGTTGGCATTCAGACGCCAGCTCTGATTGGCTAGACCTTCTCGAAGACTGATATTTAAGGACAAGCCCTGCAGGATTTTTTGTGAAGACCTCTTGGTACATTTCTGGGCCTCGCAAAATCTAAAGTCTGAAATGTGAAATGGGCTAGATGCTTAAATTCAAAAGTATCTGGTAGAAGGGTGACCAGGGCAAAGCAATGAAAGGAAGCTGACATTAAATAATTCCAAATTGTTTAAGTATCGGTGGACAAAATACAATTAACATCACATGATTCAGAGCCAGCAGAGAAGGTGTTGCAGGCCCTCACGCCCAAACACTGCTGCTACCAGAGGACCTCGAGAACTGTCGGGCTGATACAAATCACATTTGAGCAGGTAACATGTTTATTTTTCCTTTTTCTCTTCAAATCGCTCGTATTGAAACTGTCATGCACTCTACCATAAAGCTTATTTCTGCATAATAAGCTTTACGGTAGAGTGCATAACAGTTCTCAAAAGTGATTTATATACGGTGTGCATCAACGTTCGATTACGTTCGCAACAAAAACAAAGACGGAATGGTTTAAGTTGTATTACATTCCCAACAAATGCAAGACGAAGTGGATTTGGTTATATGTTCGCCATTACATTCCCTAAAAGTGATATAAAAGTGAGATAAAATGAGGTAAAAGTGGTTGTAGTAGCGAGGGGATGCAAATCTCAGCAGGGATGCATTTCTCGGCATAACACCGGACTGTAGAAATCATAACCGCTCAAGACACAGTCCCGTGAAGATCAAGATTTCAAGCTATGGCACCGAAGAAGCCAATATGTTATTATTGTAATAGTTTTTCATTTTTATTTTATTATCTTGTTATGAAATGAAAAGAAATGTCAAGAAATAAAAATTAAGACGAGGTCACTACGGTGACGGGGATCCATGTTCACCCCTTGACGTCTCGAGCACAACTGACGTGTGCTTGGCAAATCGCGCTGTATATACGCGGAGAAAGGCATTTGACCGTCACACGCGTAACACGCTAATTTCACGTAATAACACAGGCGCAGAACATGCTATGACCGTGCTCCACCCACGATTACCCGCTGAAATTTCGCGTCCTACCCGCGTGTAACCACGCCCTGGCCGCGGCCATAGCACGTCGTTCCGCGTCATTTCCGCGTCATTACCTCGTGTGTACCACGTGTGCTGCCCGCGGTTAACACGAGGTCTAAAGTTTTGAGCAGCGCAAAACTTTTTCGCGCGGCCAACCGCGTGTGAATTTCCGACCGCGTGTAAAGCACTACTGTATCTCGTCTGTATGGCAATCTCAAAGCGCCCAACAGCGTCTGCTTCAAGGGCAGACATTTCTGGCCGTGATTCAGCCTCGATACGCCCGTGAAAGGCTGTGTGACCGAGCCCTAAAGTTTTGAGCAGCGCAAAACTTTTTCGCGCTGCCAACCCCGTGTGAATTTCCGACCGCGTGGACAGCACTGCTGTATCTCGTCTGTATGGCGATCTCAAAGCGTCCAACAGCGTCTGCCTCACAGGCAGAAATTTCTGGCCGTGATTCAGCCTCGATACAGACGCAAACGGCTGTGTGACCGGGCCCTTAGAAAGGAACACACACAAAGTAATCCCCTTCCAGGACAAGGCAGAAGTTCAGTCAGCCAAAAGCAGAGCAGTATTGTGATTGTTGTCATTGTTGTGTTTACATCAAGACTGCACAGATAAAACAATAAAAAACGTAACCATTTTAGCAACAGCTGACACAATTTGCATCAGGTTCAGGAGGATATGAAACAGTTGGCAGGTTTTGCCTCATTTTATCATGATATTACTAAATGATGTTTGGAATATTATTATTTGTACTTGTATTCTTCCTTATTAAACAGTAATGAATTTGTTTAAAAGACACCCACGTTTTCCTGACTGTTTTTGTGGTTGTTATAAATTTTCATTTAATATTGTTTCCCAGATTAGGGATTGGCAGCACGGCGGCACAGTGGTTAGCGCGCATGTGGCACCATTCTGAGGTCATGAGTTCTCCCTCTGCATGTTCTCCCCATGCTTGCGTGGGTTTCCTCTGGGCACTCCGATTTCCTCCCCCATTCCAAAAACATGCATGTCAGGTTAATTGGCCGGTTCAAAATGTCCCTAGGTGTGGATGAGCGAGCGAAGTGTCGGTCCTTGGTGCCCTGCGATTGGCTGGCAAACAGTTCAGGGTGTCCCCTGCCAACTGCCCGAAGATAGCTGGGATGGGCTCCAGCACCCCCTGCGACCCTACTGAGAATAAGCGGTGCAGATAATGGATGGATGGATGGTATTGGGGATTTTTATTTTTGAAATAATCCATTATATCTATTTTTCTGAATATTTTTTTTTAGCTTTTTTGTTAAATTCTCTGTATTTAGAGAACAAACAATATACACTGCTGTTCAAAAATTTGGGGTCACCATTTTTGTTTTCCAGAGAAAAATCACACCTTTTTTGATGAATCAAATGATTTGCAAAACAAATAGAACCTATGGGGAGACATTGAAAAGGTTAGACATGATTATTTTAATTTGAAAAAAAAAAAAAACCTTCAAACTTTGTGTTTGTCCAAGAATGGAAATTCCTAAGCAACCCAAAAAACTTTAGTGTATATTCATGTCTTAATTGATTTTCATGTTTCTTAAACAACATTTGTAGTTGCATGTTTTTCCCATTGCTAAAATATTTTTTTCTGAAAATTAAAAAAGAAATCTTTCCAAAATTAATAAGTAAAACGAGTAAAAGAGTCAAAGATATACATCCATTCTATAAATATATTTGTTTTTTTTCAAACTGTTTTTGGAATCGAGGCAATTGTATTTTTTTTTTAAATTGGAGGAAAGGTGTGTATTATTTGACCAATCGTTGTCACTTTATGGTGTACTGAAATTGAAAACAAGTGCTTCTAAGCACAAGTAACGAACTCCAGAGGTTCCGTGATGTCTTCTGAATCATCCAATGTCGACCTAAATGACTAACAATGACAAATAGTGTGCAACCGTGTCACTGCTTTTCAGTTTAAATGCACCTGCTCTGTAATGGGCTCAGAGGACTGTGAAAGAAGACACTCAGGAATCGACAGCATTATCAAGACCAAAGAACACACCAGGCAGGTCTGGGATAATGTTGTGCAAACGTTTAAAGTAGGAAAGGGGTAGAAGATTTTGTAACATTAACACGTATCTGAGCACTGTGCGAGCAATAATATCAAAATGGAGAGAGCATAAAACCATTGTAAACTACCAAGACCTGGCTTTCCCTCTGAACTTTCAGCAACCAAGAAGCCCATGATCACGTTGGATGGCCTGCAGGCATACTCAGCTGAGGTGGGACAGTCTTTGCATAAGATTACTATTAGTTGTACTCTGCATAAAGCTGCCCTTTGTGGAAGAATGGCAAGCAAATAAGCCGTTTTGGCATATGCAAGAAGCCCCATTAGAGAAACAATAACAGTTGGTACAAGGTGTTCTGGTCATATGAGCCTAGAAACCTTTTGGGCTGGATGCAAAGCATTACATTTGGTGTAAGAGTAACATCACCCTGAAAACACCACCCCCACTGTCAAACATGGTAGTGGCAGCATCAGGCTCTGCGGTTGATTTTCTTTAGCAGGTACTGGGAAGATTGTTAGAGTTGATCGGAAAATGGATGGACTCAAATACAGGGAGAGTCTGGCAGAAAATGTGTTGGAGTCTGCAAGATACCTGAGGTTCTCTTTTAAACAAGACAAGGACCCTAGACAAAGAAAAATCTACAATAGAATGGGTTAAAACTACCAATATAAAAGGTGTTAGAATGGCTAAACCAAAATCCAGACCTCAATCCTACAGAGCATTTGTGGACAGATCTGAAAAATGCTGTGCACAAACAATCCCCATCAAAAATTGAGGAACTTGAGCTACTTTGAAAGGGAGAATGGACAAATATTTTTGTGCCAAGATATGGAAAACCTTTTGAGACGTACCCAAAAACACTTGTGGCTGAGATTTGATTGCAGCAGAATTAGGTAAAAGTATTAATTCTGATGCAAATTTATCTGTAAAGCCAGTAAAAAAGGGTCTCAATTATATCATGCAGAGTTATATTCATGGCATCAAGGTGTCCAAAGACGCCAATAACCTTGTAATATTGGCGAAAATGTTTAACCCAGCACCAACTTTACATACAAATAGATTCAGATTTGTCAGCTCAGTCAGACTCTTACTGCAAATGTAAAGCAGGGTATGTACATTTTATTGTTTTCCCTTCTAACAGACCTTAATGAGGTTGAGATATGTCACCTCACTCTTATTTTTGGCGCATCCAATAGGATAAAAGAAGCAAAGTTTTCATCAGGCTTTTTTTGCAGATAACTTTTTTAATTCATAACCAATTTTTTTTACGGCTTGTCTAGGTTTCTATTTCATGGTACATACATACATATACCAGAGCCATATCCTCCTATTGGGAGGTGGCTAGAGTCAAGAACACATTCACATTTCTGACTCTTTCTGGGAGATTGATATGGAGGAGGGGATTCCCATCCCCCTTGCTCAACCCAACTGATGTGTTGGGAGTCATTAGGTGACCAAAGCCCCCCAATTCCAACCAGCAACCTACCAGTCTTGGGGCGGGCGCCCTACCCCCAAGGCCACCGAGCTGGTCTATTTCATGGTAATATACAAAATTAAGCTAAACATCATGGTGTAAAGCTGATGGGTGCTGTGTTCGAACCGACCCAACAGCAGTGTAAATTTCAATCTAATAAAAATAAAACACTGTAGAACAAATAACTTTGCTGTGGTTCCCATCAATCATCTTCCCGTTGATCTGAACGTAAGGGCAACAGCATCCCTTTACCCACTTCGCACACTTCTCCAAATTAGTTTATGGCTGCAGAAAAGGGACGAACCTTACCCCTACCAATCGTTCCGGATACCCCTGATCAACATTATAAGTACCCCTGACACATCGACGAACCATTACGATACAAAACACTTCTTAGAAATGTTTCAGGCTTCAAAGCTACTCACAGAACGAAATAAATTCGTAAGTAGAGGAACCACTGTACAAGCGTTTGGATCACATGTGATACAAAGATGGACGACCTAAATGGGGAGCCACCGGCTGTCCTCATCCTCACGTTGTGATTGGCTGAGAGCAAGCGCTGTCGGATCTATTGATTGGTTCTCTACACAATCTGCAGTTGAACGACCTCACTTCCTCTTTATTAAAGATATATACTTTCATCACAATAGTCCCCTTCTCCTTCCTCATTTTTTCAGCATGAAGACCTCAGGCCCTACAAGTCCTCCATTTAATTCCACCCCAATTCAGCGTGAGTAGAGAAGTAATCAGCTAATCAGCGCTAATTGCAAACACCTGAGCTCAACCATGCTGTGAATCTTACTGCTGTTCATTGTCATTCAACTTCACACCAACATGTTTTTAATTCTCTTTTTTTGTCATGAAATTAAAAATCGCTAATTGTTTTGCTCATCTGCTTCCAAGGTTCCTGGCACAGCTTTGAAAACAAAAAAACAAAAGAAAAAGGGAAGCTGATTACAGTTACCGCTGTTTGCCAAATCCAACGTCACGATGGGCCAAGATTTTCAGCTTAGACAGATAATTATTTGGTGCTACATACAAAAATATGAAAAGATTAATCACGTAAGACGACTCAAACAATGACTTTAGTCATCTCTAAGCTCCTAATTGCTTATCTTGTTGGCGTTTTGTTTTTCCAATTTAAAAATGTCTAAGCGCTAGCCAAGTTAGCGCTGTAGGTCAGGGGTACAAAACTCATTTTAGCTAGGGTCCACATGGTAGGAGAAGTATTCTTTCAGTCAGAGGTGGGTAGTAACAAGTTACCTTTACTCTATTACATTTCATTGAGTAAGTTTTGGGACATTTTGAACTTTTTGAAGTATTTATAGATACTTTTACCTGAGTAAATTTGTAAAGAAGAAATTGTACTCTTACTCCGCTACATTAGGCTACATGGAACTTGTTACACATCTGCTGTCTCTGTGAAGGGGCATTTAATTTGTCAGATGCCTTGTTTTCTTTCATTTAGAATTGAGCAGTAACTTACACAACCACCAGGTAGCACTTGTGAGTAGGGTTAGGAAGGGTTTTTATTTATTTTTATGTTTTTAACTGTACTGTACGCAGTGTATATAGCTTTAGCCTTACTTTGAGACGTATTTCAAACTTGCTTTGCAGACAAATTCCAATTTTTAGCGCATTTTATTTCACTGTGTGACTTTAGATGATTTGATAACATTTAGGAAATACGAATACAGTGGAACTTTGGTTTTCGAACGCCTCTCAATTCGAACAAATCGGAGTTCGACCAAAAATTTCAAGAAATTCCTTCTTCGCTGTTCGGTCAAAAATTCGGAGTTCGAACGGCGGTAATGCATGAGTGCGTACGCTAGAGTGCGATGCTGAGCGGCGTACGGGTGTAGATCGTGTAGATCGCCCTCAACCCTCGTGACCAACTGTTATCACGTGCGCACTTGCCTCTTTTTGCTTTCGCTTTTTATATCGGTGAACGGAGTGTTTTAGCCCCTAACTATGCCTCCGAAGAAGGTCGGTGCAAGCAGGACAGGTGAAAAAAGAAAAGATGTTCGTACAACTATTGCCTTTAAGAAACACATAATAGCTAAATATGAAAGAGGTGTGCAAGTTTCCGATCTTGCTAGGGAATACAGCATGCGCCTTCTGCTGACCACCACAAAGGTAAGAAATCCTATTCATAATTCTTTTCTTTTATCTTTTTTTTTTTTTTACACGTTCGTGATAGCGTAATCTTTCGTATGGAAGATTACGATAACGCGAACGTACGATTAGCCTGGGTTAGCTTTATGATTCGAGGTAAACATTCAGGGTGTTGGAACTGAGCCCAAAATTCAGGGTGTTGGAACGGAGCCCCCTTTCCAATGAAACTTGTGGTGCTAAATGACTTCTAAACGACCTGATTTTTTAAAAAAAATTTTTTACACGTACATGTTAGCGTAATCTTTCGTACAGAAGATTACGATAACGCAAACGTACGATTAGCCTGGATTAGCTTCATGTTTACGTTAAACATTCATGGTAAACATTCAGGGTGTTGGAACGGATTAAAACGATTTACATTATTTTTAATGGGAAAAATGATTTTGGTGATTGAACAAATCGGTTTTCGAACAGGGTTCTGGAACAGATTATGGTCGAGAACCGAGGTTCCACTGTAATGCCAGGGCCTCTGACCCATATACCACTTTAAACTAGAGGCTCATTTTGACCTTTTTTTTTTTTTTGTAATAAATTGTGTTTTCAAAACACGGCGGAAGCACATCCATATGATCATTCATGGATTTTTGCTTGTTATTTAAACAATCAGTCTTAAGCAAAAGGAGGTGCTAAATAATACAAATCGTCCCCTAAAATTGTGGATGAGCATTCAGGTTAACCTAGCGTAAGCTCACCATATCATATGCTATCAATACAGTCATCGACTCGCTGATGTCTCATCAAACTAATTGTACCACTAGTGTCTAATCTCAGCAATTTTCCCGTTATTTTCAATATGGCACTATTTTGGTTTACGGTGCGTAAGGATGGATATTCCTTCCCCGTTCTGGACGGAAAAAGATCAGAGCTGGCAATCGTAAATGTCAAAGCCGGTCAATGTTTATAGTCGCTCATCCTGATGTGTGGTCACAGCCAAGGTTTGCTGATTGTGTTTAATGCTTGCATGATTTGTTTTATTCTTCTGTTGGCTCCAAGAAAAGCAAAAGAGAGGTTTGCCATAGCAATGGCGGCTTAGCGTTTTGCTGTATTGTATTTCTACTTTTCCTATTATATGTCCTGGCAGTTTTTGTGTACTGACTGAGTCATGCATGCATCCTACTTTTACATTCAAATTTGAAAAAAAAATTCAGTATAGTGGTTGTTATATACATTTCAGGGTAAGATTATCAACGGATATGTTATAAAGTTGAGACCTTTAAACACTAAAAGTTATCCATAATGCTAGGTCTATTTAACCCATTAACAATCAGACTCAAGAGTCTTCAGCTGGTACAAAATGCTGCAGTGAGGCTTTTAACAAGGACAAGAAAGTACGATCACATCACCCCAATTTTGGCTAACCTGCATTGACTCCCTGTTAGCCTAAGATGCGATTTTAAGGTTCTCCTACTACTATACAAAATCATACATGGACTTTCCCCCTCATATCTTTCAGATCTGATCACCCCCTATGTCCCGGCCCGAAGCCTTCGTTCCGAGAGCGCCGGTCTCCTGGTGATCCCAAGAGCCAAGAAGTGTTCCGCTGGTTCGAGAGCGTTCTCCAACCGGGCACCGGTGTTGTGGAATGCTCTTCCCCCCGAGATCCGATCTGCAACCTCGGTGGAAATGTTTAAATCTAGGCTTAAAACTCACTTCTACTCTATAGCATACGAATAACCTAAACTTCTTATATGTAATAACTTGTGAAGCCCTTAGAGACTAATTGTGATTAAGGGCTATACAAATAAAAATGACTTGACTTGACTTGACTTAAAATCTACCTAAAAACCCAATCCAAGACGTATCCAAAGTAAATTGAATGCTGTTGAACCGTTTGGAGAATCTGAACAGTCATGTAACAATCTTGTAACAATCTGAGGTTTTGTTCACAACTGAAGTAATCACTGCAAGTGCTACTAAAATTTAGTATTGTAAGTTGGAACACAAAGAAACAAGAGGTTTTGATTCTCGCTTGAATTTATTTTTGCTATCACATGCCTGCAAATAAGTGTAGCATGGGCATGTTAGCTGAAAAAAAGCTGGGACAATAGCATGAGACCTTACCTGGTCCCAGATCAAATTTGATCACAATCTAAAAAACTGAACTTCAGTATTTTAAACATTTTTCCAAGGATATGTGTAAGCATTTCCAAAAGTGTCCATTTGGAGGCTCCAAATGGACCAGTAACCGGTGACAACGTACAAACATGTATTTGCTTCTCAACAGTCTTACCAAACAAAACAGTAAAAAGAAAGAACATGTGAATCCAACAAATAAACATATCTATTTTATCAGCAGGTTTATTGACACATATGTTATGTCTCAGGGCCTGCAGAACAGACAGTGAAGGCTTACAGGCAGATTATTTTACCCTGGCAACAATTAATGGCTAACACGTGATTGGTTAAATGCTTGAATATGAAAGCACATACAATTTAGAATTATTCAAAAAGTATTCATGGACATGATACAGTTAACATCACATGATTCACATATACTTTAGGGCTGGGGAGAAGGCCTTGCAGGCCCTGACGACCACCACTAGTTTTCAGTAAAAAAGCCAATGTTACCTTTCATCATGGAAGAAGCTGTACCTTACATGTAATGGAGAAGACATTGGTAGTCTTTAGTGATGAAGAAGACTGACATTTCCTGCATGGATGTTTTCAGCAAAGAAGAAACAAACTCAAAGCACATCCTACCATGATGCAAGTGTATATGTGTATTACATACTATATATATCAAAAAGACGTACAGCGGAACCTCGGTTTTCGAACGCCTCTCAGTTCGGACAAATCGGTGTTCGACCAAAAATTTCGAGAAATTCTTGCTTCGCTGTTTGGTCAAAAAATCGGAGTTCGAACGCCGGTACGCTAGGGTGCGATGCTGAGCGGCGTACGGGTGTTTTAGCCCCTAATTATGCCTCCGAAGAAGGTCGGTGCAAGCAGGACAGGTGAAAAAAGACAAGTTGTTCGTCCAACTATTGCCTTTAAGAAAGACATAATAGCTAAATATGAAAGAGGTGTACGAATTTCCGATCTTGCTAGTGAATACAGCATGGCTAAATCTACTATGAGTGGGGTTTTGGGGTTTTTAAGGGTTATTGATCTATCTTCGTTATTCATTATCCATTATCCGTTATCGGTCAGTTCATAATACGCTACAAAGCCTAGGAGCCGGGACACTTACTCTCAGCCAAAAGGCCAAGCTAAGGTCCTAGCCCTAAAGCCTTGCTGCGATCATTGCGAATGCACCGTTCCCGGAGGTACTGCAATACCGGGCCGATGCGTGGAGTGGACAGAGCAAGCTCATATTCCATCTCCGAAATGCAAAAATCAAAGAGGCCAAGCTAAGGACCTAGCATCAAAAGGCCAAGCAAGGCCAAGAAGGCCAAGCTAAGGACCTAGCATCAAGGCCAAGCTAAGGACTTGGCATCAAAGCCAGCCACTGTGTACCAGTTTACCCAAATCTACTATGAGTGGGGGTTTTTAAGGGTTATTGTTCTATCTTCATTATTCATTATCCATTATCCGTTATCGGTCAGTTCATAATACGCTACAAAGCCTAGGAGCCGGGACACTTACTCTCAGCCAAAAGGCCAAGCTAAGGTCCTAGCCCTAAAGCCTTGCTGCGATCATTGCGAATGCACCGTTCCCGGAGGTACTGCAATACCGGGCCGATGCGTGGAGTGGACAGAGCAAGCTCTTATTCCATCTCCGGATTGCAAAAATCAAAGTTCATGGCAAAGGCCAAAAGGCCAAGTTAAGGTCCTGACCTGACCTTCACATGAGTATGATAGTAAAGAATAAGGATGCTGTGAAATCGAGTGATGCGGTGAAGCAAGTTAGCGCTATAAGCAAGCAACTGCCGCAAGTTTTGGAAGAGGTTGAAAAACTTTTGAGGATTTTTCTCTCCCCACCGTCCACCACAAAGGTAAGAAATCCTATTCATAATCCTTTTTTTTATTTTTACACGTTCATGTTAGCGTAATCTTTCGTACGGAAGATTATGCTAACGCGAACGTACGATTAGCCTGGGTTAGCTTCATGTTTACGTTCATGTTAAACATTTAGGGTGTTGGAACGGATTAAAACGATTTTACATTACTTTTAATGGCAAAAGCGATTTTCGGTGATCGACCAAATTGGTTTTCGAACAGGGTTCTGGAACGGATTATGGTCGAGAACCGAGGTTCCGCTGTACATGTATAACAATTGTTGTCTTTTTTTGTTTGTTTTTCCTTTGTTGCACTTTTTCATTGTAAACATTCATTTGTTTTGCCATCTGTATAACGCTCCAGACCAGCTTGAACTATTTTCATATTCTTAAGCCCCAGTCTGTAATATTTGACCACTAGATGGCACTGTTGTCTAATGCTGCTACATTGTGCTTTATGGCACTGTTTTTTGTTCGCAAGACGCCAGACAAATTTAGCAGCGACCTCTTGGTAGGATTCCGCTATGTAAAAGTCATGCAGATTTATTGATCTATGTTTTAATATAAATTAACATTGGTATGAAGATTCATGTATCCCTGCCTAGTCATCAAAACAATGTTTTTTTTTTTACTAAATGAAAGTCTTTTTGTACCATTAGGAAGTTCCTAATATTATACACTGTCACTTTAAATCATCAAAAAGTACAGAAATTTTACAATAGCGATTACAAAATTAACTACATAACCGGGTTAGTCAAGCAATTACAGTTCTTATACAATGAAGTGAAATGTTGAAATTGGCAGTTTTTTCCTTCATTATCCTATACTTCCAATAGATTTGGAGATAAACAGAGGAAAAATATATGATAGCTATTTGAAAGAAAAACAAATTCCCATTGCCCAATTTCACTCACACCATCACAGATGGTTGTGGGTGTGTTGGAAATATTTGTCTGGATCAAAAGACACCGTTCGACCGTCTGAGAATAGACTTGTCGTCATGATTTCAAACACATCTAATTCCGGTCTCAACTGGAATTAAAATTATTGACAATTAAAACTTGGGGGAAGAGAAGATTCAAGTTGCAAAGCCCAACAAAAACATTCTTGGATCTATCTCAGGTTACAGTCTGAGGTCGATCCAAGTTTGAACGTAAGCTATTAAAAGGTTCAGAGTGCTTTTTTGACTCTGCGGGGCGCAGCAGACATTGGTTATTTATACATTTGTGAGTCTAGTGGAGTCTAATGACATCACATTACATTAAAACATGTTGGAACTGAAACAAACAACTAAAATCAAAAAATAGAGTTGGTATGTGTCTTTTTAGGTGTGTGATAAGTTTATCCTGTTTTTGATATTGGACAGCTGCAAAAGAATAGTGCACAGGATTCAGTTTCATTCTTTTGCCTACAATACATCACTGTTCATCATTTTAACAATTATGCACTGTTTACAACATTGTCACAATTGGCCAATCATGTTGCTGTTCCTTGAATCCCACACCCTTTAGGACAGACCAGCCCTTAAAACCTGGGAGATTTGATAAAAAGGAAGCATTTAGGGGAAGACTTTTACAACAGGTTGGAATTTTTTATCGGCTGTTTGGTGAACTCTCTTGTTCTCCTTGCAAGTTCAAAATCTATTCATGTGTTATCTCCATATATTTTCTCTTCATTATCTACTAAATTGTTAACTTCAGTGTGAAAGAATAGTCCAGTATCTTCCCATCAGCTTATTTAGTGAGTAAATTATTTTAAAAAGCTTAGAGATGGGTTTCTGAATTCAGGAATATTTGGTATTCTTTAGAAATACATAGACGGCTCACACAGTCTTCTAGAATGGTGACTACATTTTTTTGAATGCAGTGAAATGCAAGTACAGTATGAACTCCTGTGGAAATCATAACAAAAAACTAAAACATATTTTGGTTGCACTAACAGTATTTCACAACATTTTTTGAGACAATGCACACTTTTCTCATTAAGAAATATTAGGGCAAGTCGTTAAAAATGCTTGTTTTGTTTTGAAGACTAAATTATCACGATGCTTGAAGTTTTTCGTATCATTTGTGGTCACTGTGGCTCATGAGGTAATGCCGGTTATTAATTTTAGTTAATAGTTATGTCATGATTGCCGATTAAGAGCACCTGCGACTGCTTAATTGGCGCCAACAGCCCGGACAGCTGATTGGCTGATGTACTCTTTTTAAACCCCCCACTTCCAAGAGATCCCTGTCAGATCGTTATGCTCTTACGTCAGACTGTTTTTCTCTTTCTTCGTCGCCAACCTGTTTCCGGACCTGACTCTGCCCCGTTCTGCCTGTCCGTTATCAGATCTGTTTTGCCCCGTTACTTGCCTGCCTCCTGTTGCCGACCTCGTTTCCGAACTGAACACCACCCTTGCTCTCCAGTCCTGGCTAACAACTTGTAATTCCTGCCTGTCTTCGACCCTCTGCGCTAAACAAGGAAGTGCCACTTCCGCATGTACTGCTCCTCTTGTCCGTCAACCATCAGATCGTGGAAGCAAGCCCTGCTCTCCCTCTCTATTAATAAAAACTGAGAAAACAAGCGCTATTGGGTCCTGTGTCTGCTTCTGGTCTGTGACAAATTAGGCTGTAATCTAGGATTTTGTTATATTTTAACCCGTTTGAGGGTTATTGGTACTATTGTTTATCTAGGATCACAATAATAAGACTTAAAATGAAAAACTGTCTGCCAATAACCCAAAAACAATGTTCTTCTTCTGTTTTTGTTCTATTTAATTAAATCAGCAGAATTACTTTTGCACAGCAAAGATTTTGTATTTGTATGATTGCCATAATCCCCAAATGACGATTGGATGGACGACATCATCCACCGCCCTAACATCCTGTGCTATGCCAAGTATTCATTTTCATTTTCTGAGTTAAACAGATATGACTTTGTTTAACTCACTTTGAGTGGCATCCTCGCCATGCAGAGAAGGAATTAGCTGGGCCAGGACACACATGCATTGGTGCATAAAATGGGTTGTATTTAGGTAAAATACTCTTGAAGCTTCACATGTACAGTAATTACTTCCCTGTATTTTTTTTTTATCATAGTGCACACTCCACATGAGAAGTCACATGCGCAGCCCTCTAAGGATGAAACAGGATCAAACTCTCCTGATTAAGTTAATCTTACCATTGTAAAATATTTGATACTGGATACGATTCCTGCATGACTAATTCCAACTGCCCTCAATTAAATTTTTGTGGCTCCCTGTCCTGCATTCTATATTCAGTCGTTATGGCAACCTTGAGAACGTCGTTTGGAATAATGGTACTCAGTATACCCCTGCAGGCTGAAGCTCATTTTTTCCAGAAAGGAAGCACATTTCCCAGCATGATGCCAAAGTCACAAAACAATAGACAGTAACTGGTATGGCTTCCTATACGACATAAGCATGAAAGCAAACATTTTAAAGCAGAACTGAAATTGAGCTGAATACATTTTTTAAACTCCAGGCATGTCAAGCTGAATCTTAAAAGGGCCGGAGCCCTGAATGTTAGAGATTTCCTTTTCTACAGGGACATAACTCATTAGTGACCTCTGCAGAAACCTGAATATTAATCTTGTTTATGTAATTCATCTTTATTTAACGAAGGAGACCTTAAAAACATGCACTTCTCCGACTTTTAAGGAGAGGATTCTAACATGTGTTTAGAGCGTTTGGTCATTTTAATTGGACATTGTTTATTACTTAGCACTTAGTTGTGCTAAAAAAAAAGCTGGATTTAACAAAAAAAAAAAACAACAATATTGAGATTATATATATATATATAGACACCGGAGCCATATCCCCTAGTGGGAGGTGGCTAGAGTAAAGAACACTTTCACATTTTTAATTCTTTCTGGGAGATTGATTCAGAGGAGGGGATTCCCAGTGTTGCAATATCTCGTTGGGAATCATTAGGTGACCAAACCCCCCAATTCTAACCCCTAATGCAGGGAGGCAATGGCTACCAATGTTGTAAGTCTTGGATATGACCTGGACGTGGCTCGAACCAGCAACCTCCCAGTCTCGGGGCGGGTGTCCAACCTCAAGGTGACAAAGCTGGTGATGATTTAAATACTCAGCAAAAATCAATCATACAAACGTTCATATTTTTTAAATAAAGTGCCTTTCTGGTCATCCGTCATTTCATCCAGAAATGTGGCAATATGTCAAAAAGCTCTTGGAGTGCCAAAGCTTTTGCAAGGTATTGTACATGTAGGTCATAAAAGCTTTATTCTCCCTCTGCATGTCCAATCTAAACATCTGGATTCAACGGGACATTACAATAAAAGAACAAAAGCTAGGGAGAACTGTTCCGTTAAGGATTGTATTACAATCAAACAAGTACAAACACAAAACAGATTATATTCACGGCTTGTTCAGAAGACAATGTCCACCAAAAAGAAGCAGCTGAACATTTGCGGGAAGTTATTTTGTAAGACATGGGCCTTGTTTGAAAGTGGAGTCTCTGAATGTAGTGGAAGTTTACCAGACTACCTTAATTTTAACCAGGGAAAGAAAAGAAGACTCTTTGAAATTTGATCACTTAAAAAAGGCAAGAAATCCACAAGGACTGGACGAGACATCAAAAAAACAAGACCAGATGTAAAAGCTTTACTCAGTTACAGATAATCATGGAGTGTATTAACTACAACAAAATTTATAATGTGATGATTTAATTATAGAATGGATACGACTGGCTAACTCATACAATTTTACTATATATGCAGTTACATATTACAATATTCTATCAGTCAATAAAGTATTTTTAAATTTACATGAGGCTCACCTAGTTGTAGGATACATGATAGTCCGCCATCTTGCTGCAACCCCCAATGAACCGAAAACCTCGTGAAAGGCAAGGCAAAACAAATGAGAATAGAAATAGTGCGGTTCGGTTACCTTGAGCCTCCGTAGTTTGTATTTTTATGCACTGTAGCACTCATTTTGATAGCTCTACGTAATACAGCCACATCCGGTGGTAAGATATTTCACAGTGTCCCTTTAAAGTGGCAATTTCTCTAGAAATTTAGTTGTTAGTTTTTTTCCTTCAATCACCATCTGTAATAATTCCAGCAAATTCTTTGCGCTCTACAATACGTTTGAGTAACTCTTTTCTGCGTTTTCTCAGCCAGAGTGATACAATTAACCTGTATCAAATGAATCTTTTTCTTAAAAAGGGTTTTGCACAAATATTTGTTTTCTCTTCAAAATAAAACAAACATGAAAACATTAGAGCAGGGGTATCCAGTGTGGTGCCCCTCCAAAAACCTACAGTAGGACAGTTACTTATGGTCGAAAAGCACTGGTGTGGTGCTAAATAGCTCAAGGAAAAATATAAACTACGGAAGGGGTCTCGACCATAGTGCACACGAACACCAAGTAGCCCCCTAAGAACACCATAGTAGCCTGTGGATAGGTTCTGAAAATAGTTCAGCAGTGATGGGTCATTGTGATTTTCTAGGTAATTAGTTTCCAACTGGATTGGATTTTAATGGTTCACTGAGGATTTTTTAACTACTTCTAATCATTATAATTCTGTACAAATATGGTAACATCGTTTAAGCATGAATTCAAGAAATGCATGTCAAACTCAGAGCTCTTTGCACTAATCAGCAACAAAGAGTATCTCAGCTTCAGGAAGGTTGGTGACCCCTGCATTAGAGCTTTTTCTTTGAATATGTGAGGTTTCTGACTGCAAGTGTAGTTTCTGAATGCACGGTGATTCAAATGCAAAAGGCCAGAGATTGCTTTGTCTGGGAGAGGCTTAGATTTTTTGAATCGGGCATCTTTTTTTTTTGGTAAGAATCGTCTCCACTAAAATGACTTTCACATTATCAGAAAATACATCGCTGTTGCATCAAACGTAACATATAATTTGAATGCCTATTGCATTTTTGTGAGCGGGTTTAAAATAATTCAATCTGTCACCTTTAGGAAAACCAATGTATCATTTTTATTGTTAACCTAAGAAATAGTCTTCACATTTAGAGTCTGGTTACTTAAAAAAATGAATTAGGTTATCCTTACAAAAACATAAACACATAACTTTATTTAGCACCAACTGTAAACCTGGACTTGGATGGGTGGTTATGGATTAGATAATTGGGATGAATATGCAGTGGTGGGTAAATAATTCCAAATTGTCTGTCCGCTTCCTTTCATCGACTTTCCCTTGGTTGTACTTCTTCCAGATTTGTGCTTTCATATTTAAGCATTTAACCAATCACAATGCAGCGATTACTTATTACCATGGTCAGATATACACAATTAGTTTTTATAGCATAAAATACGTGTCGATTAACTGTTGGTTTAGCTAATCATATTTTTATTTGGCGACATCAAGGCCTTCTTGCAGGCGTTATAAAACATCAGCTGTTTCACAAACTATTATTGGCTAGGAGGTGGTCACAGAAGTATTACAACAAACAATTGAAGAAAAAGATCCCCCTGTCCACTGCTTCTGTCCAATGGACATTTTTAGCTCTAAATGAAATAGAAACATGTGCCAGATTGATGGATGGATGAATAATTACAGTATGTAACAAAAGTAAGAAACCCCCCATCACATTTCTGGTGAGATTTCATTATGTTTAAAAGAACATCATAGTCGGGTCAAGTCATGTTTATTTGTATATGATCACAAGAAGCCTCAAAAGGCAGCACAGACCACAGATTATTGCAAACTGTTGACGATTATTTCACTATCCCCTGATCTAAAACCTACATTAGTTCAGGGAAAAACTCAAAAACTTCAACATGAGGAAAATGAAGAAACCTTGAGAAGGGACCGCACATGAGGTAATCCCCCTTCCAGGATAACCAGGCTGCAACGGGTGTTGCAATAACAAACAATAGACAGATATTGTCAACATGTATTATAGGTCATTCAAGATATAGAAGTGTGTTTTAAGCCTAGATTCAAACAGTTCCACGGAGGTTGCAGATCCAATCTCAGGGAGCAGAGCATACCACAGCATCGGGGTCCAAATGGAGAACACTCTTGAACCTGTGTATCTCTTCTTGGCTCTTGGGATCACAGAAGAAACATCGCTTTGACAAAATCAAAAGAAGTATGTAAACAAAGTCCATAGCTTACTGTAAAGATATCTTCTGGTTTGATGAGACAAGGATTGATTTATTTGGCTCGGATGGTGTGAAACATGTGTGGTGGCAACCAGGCGAGAGTACAAACAGGTTTATGTCGTGCCTCAAGTCAAGCATGGTGTTGGTAATGTCATGGTTTGGGGCTGCATGAGTGCAACTATAATTGGGGAGTTGCATCTCATTAAGTGTGAAAAATTGATCCCCTCACCCCGAACTGTGTTGCAGGGCAATGTTCCAGCCTGACAATGACCGCAAATACACCTCTAAGATCACCAAGACTTTTCTAAAGGGGCTATGGGTAAAGAGGGTGGACTAGCCAAGCATGTCTCTAGATCTACACAATTAAACACCTTTGGAGCATCCTCAAGACGAAGGTAGAGAAGCTAAGGATCTCAAATATCCCTCACCTCAACCATGTTGTCATGGAGAAGTAGAAGAGCATTCCAGTGGCAATCTGTGAGGCTCTGGTGAAATCCATGGCGAGGAGGATTAAGGGATTCTGCAAAATCATGGCCACAAACAAGGTTGAACTTCAGGAACTCTTACTTAAGGGTGTACTCACTTTTGATACCATTGGTATAGCTACTAATGGCTATATTTTGAGTTTTTGTAGGGGGGAAAATAAATTTACAATGCTATAAACTTTACACAGACCACCTTTCATTGTGTCAAAGCAATGTTTCTTCAGTGTTATTCAATTAAACATTACAGAAATGTGAGGGGCTTATTCACTTTTGTGACATACTGTAGAACAGGGGTGTCTAACCCGGTCCTTAAGAGCTGCATGTATTGCATGTTTTTGGAGTTTCTCTGCTCAAATACAGGTGAGTCCAATCACCTGGGTCATTGTCAAGCTCACACACAGCTTGTTAACAAGCTTAAAATCCAAGATGGCGGCGCCCTGTTCGGCTGCGGCTACATCGGCTCGCTACAGTTTTTTACATTTTTGTCATAAAACCCAGTCTTCGACTCAGTTTTTTATGGCGAACACAGTCAACTCAAACTGCAGATTAATATACGATTTCAGGTTTTTGTTGGATATGCGATCATCCAGAAATCAAGTGCTCGTTGCTACGACCACTCTGGAGTGTTTACTTAGCCTCGGAGTGCTACGCCAACAAGACCCAGCGGCCTACGAAGCAGCGAAGCAGAGTGGCAAGAGAAGGCGGTGTAACCGGAGGAGGAAGCGAGGTTGTCAGGCCGGGCTAACAGCTAGGCTAAAGGCTAAACCCTTCAAAACGCCTCTCCCATCCATTTTCCTCTCCAACGTTCGCTCTCTGGACAATAAACTGGACCATCTACAACTGGAACTAACAACGAACCGCGAGATGACGAACTGCTGCGCTATAATTCTGACGGAGACATGGTTAAACTCTTCTATCCCGGCTGACGCTGTTAGCATTGTGGGGCTAACTGCCTTCCGCGCTGATAGGAGCGGCAAACTCACCGGTAAGAACAGGGGTAGCCGACTATGCATTTATACCAACAACAACTGGTGTAGAAATGCTAGTATAATCTCGAATCACTGCTCACAGGACATTGAACTTTTGACAGTGATTTGCAGACCCTTTTACCTCCCCAGGGAGTTTAGCGCTACTATCATTACTGCCGTGTACGTGCCCCCCAGCGCTAATACAAACGAGGCAATGGACATTCTCTACCGAACTGTGAGTGAACTGCAGCATGCTTACACCGAATGCATTTTTATTGCTGCCGGGGACCTTAACCTGGCCAACATGAAAACAGTTCTCCCGCATTTCCACCAGCATGTCAACTTTGCAACAAGAGGTAGAAACACATTGGACTTGGCCTATACAAATATCAGAGGAGCATACAGAGCAGCTCCCCGACCCCACCTTGGGTCATCAGATCACCTTTCTGTTATGCTAATTCCTGCATACAAGCCCTTGCTGACTGACCATAGAAAAACCTACAGTGAAGCAGGTGAGGGTGTGGACTGAGGGGGCAATGGAGGCACTACAGGACTGCTTTGAATGCACAGATTGGGACATGTTTAAATCGGCTGCGACTTAAAACAACAAAATAAACATAGATGAGTACTCCATGTCTGTGTCAGCCTACATCAGTAAATGCGCAGAGGACGTCAGCAACACCAAAACCATCTGCAGCCGTGCCAATCAGAAGCCCTGGATGACTGTTGAGATACGCAAATTGCTAAAGGCACGGAACCTTGCCTTTAAATCTGGTGATGAGGAGGCACTGAGATCTGCGAGGGCCAACCTGAACCGTGCTATCAGACTAGCAAAGCGATCACACAGTCAAAAAGGGAGGTTTGAGGCACAAAATGGCACCCCTGCAGTGAAAGCGGTTCCACATCAGGACGAAAGAGCACTCCTCCTGGACTCAACTGACGTGAGGAAGACCTTGAAAAGGGTCAACACACACAACATTCCAGGGTGGGTCCTTAGGGAGTGAGCCGATCAGCTGGCTTGTGTCCTAACAGACATTTTCAACACCTCGCTAGACCAAGCCACGGTACCATCATGTTTCAAGATTGCCACCATCATCCCAGTGCCAAAAAATTTCCCAGATCTTATAACTGAACGACTACCGGCCCGTTGCACTGACTCCTATCATAATGAAGTGCTTTGAGAGACTGGTTAAAGAGCACATCACCTCCATACTCCCTTCCTCACTCGACCCCTTTCAGTTTGCCTACCGGACAAACCGCTCCACCGGGGATGCCATCTCCCCTACTCTTCACCTGAGCCTGACACACCTAGAGGAGAACACCCATGTGCGGATGCTGTTCCTGGACTTCAGTTCAGCATTCAACACCATCATCCCACAACCCCTGGTAGACAAACTGAGACTCCTGGGCTTCAACACCCCCCTGCGGAACTGGCTGCTGGACTTCCTCACTGACAGGCCCCAGTCAGTGCGGCTTGGTCAGAACATCTACGATGTCATCACCCTCAGCACAAGCTCCCCCCAAAGCTTTGTCCTGAGCCCCCTGCTGTTCACCCTGATGACACATGACTGCATCCCTAGGTCAGCCACAAACTAAATCGTGAAGTTTGCGGATGACACAACAGTTGTGGGCCTCATCAGGGACGACAACAACCTGGTCTACAGAGAGAAGGTGGAGCAGTTGCTGGGCTGGTGCAGAGTCAACAGCCTGGTCCTGAATGTTGACAAAACTAAAGGGATAATTATCGACTTCAGGAAAACAGCCCAACCATGCCCCACTTCTCATCAACAACAAGGCTGTGGAGGTTGTCAGCAGCACCAAGTTCCAAGGGGTGCACATCACAGACTAACTCACCTGGTCCGTGAACACTGCCTCACTGGTGAAGAGGGCACAGCAGCGCCTGTACTTCCTGCGGAGGATGAGGAGAGCCCACCTGCCCCCACCCACCCTCATCACATTCTACAGGGGCACCATAGAGAGCATCCTGACTAGCTGTATCTCTGTGCTGTGTGGAGGCTGCAGTGCCTCCGACTGGGGTAGTAATGAGGAGGGTGATGAGGACAGCAGAGAAAATCACCGGGACTTCTCTCCCCTAAATTCAGGACATTGGCCAGAAGCGCTGCCTATCCCGAGCCAAGAACATCATTAGGGACCCCTCTCACCCCCATCATGGACTGTTCACTCTGCTAGCCTCTGGGAAGAGGTACTGCAGTGTGCGGTGCAGGACCACCAAGTTCTGCAACAGTTTTGTCCCCCTGGCCATTAGACTGTTAAATGGTCAATCACACACATAGTAAGCCTACACAGCTGCTAATCTGTACATACGGGTTTTTTTTGTCCTTGCACTACTGGCAGTTCTCTATACCTAGCCCTGGGGTGTCAAACTCATTTTAACTCGGGGGCCACACGATAGCATGAACATTTCCTCGGGGGCCGGACTAGTAGATTAAAGGGGAAAAAAAGAGAGATAAAGAAAGAGGGAGGGAAAAGGAGAGAGGGCCGGACAAAGAAAGAAAAAGAGAGAGAGGGAGAGAGCGTAAGAAACATAAGATAAAAAGTCATGAGAGAGGGGGAAAAGAAAGGGAGAGGAAGAAAGAAATCCAAAGAGAAATAGAAAGACAGAAGGAGAGAAAAGAGAAAAGAAAGCGCGAATGATATGAAGAGAGAAAGAGAAAAGGAAGAAAGGAAGATAGAGCAAAAGGGGTAAAAAGACACAGAGAGAGAATGAGACAGAGACAGAGTGGGAGAAAAGTGGTGGAAAAGAGAGAGAGAGAAAGAGAGAGAGAAAGAGAGAGAGAGATTGAGAGGAAAATAAAATAAAAAGACAGAGAGAGAGAAAGAGATATAGAGAGAGATAAAGAAAGACACAGAGAGTGAAAGAGACAGAGACAAAGAGGGAGAAAAGGTGTGGAAGAGAGAGAGAGAGAGAAAGAGAGAGAGAGAGAGGAAGAGAGAGAGAGGAAAATAAATTAAAAGGACACAGAGAGAGTAAGAGACAAAGAGCAACAAAGTAAGAGAAAAAGAAAGACACAGAGAGTGAAAGAGACAGAGACAAAGAGGAAGAAAAGGTGTGGAAGAGAGAGAGAGAGAGAGAGAGAGAGAGAGAGAGAGAGAGAGAGAGAGAGAGAGAGAGAGAAGAGAGAAAGAGAGAAAGAGAGAGAGAAAGAGAGAAAGAGAGAAAGAGAGAAAGAGAGAAAGAGAGAGAGAGAGAAACCAATACAAGTACAGTGTCTTTGTTCGAGGCACCTGGCTTTGGCAACATCAAGTTGACATATTTCAACCTGCGGCTTGTTTTTTTCTTGCGCTTCTCCGAGTGTTGTCTCGCAGGCTGGATTCAATCCCTTAGCGGGCCTGATTTGGCCCGCGGGCCGCCTGTTTGACACCTGTGACCTGTCCACTCCTTTCCACATCTGTTCTCCTCTGCACTATCGTACTCCAATGTTATTGTTATTGTATAGTGACTTGTTTACCTGACTGCTCATTTTGCACATCAGCTTATATGCTCCTCTTGCACTCTTTGCACTACTGTATAATACTATACATAGCTATAATTATTTAGTATAATATTAGTACTTCAATACTCCAACTCAATACAACATTTTATTTATATCTGTACATTCAAGGAAACTGTGCGGGTCAGATGTATCGACATTTCGTTCTGTATACACGTGTACAAGAATGACAATAAAGTATATCTGAATCTGAAAAAAATTGCATCACCTGAGTTGGAGAAGAAAAACGTCCAAAACATGCAGGACATGCGGCTCTTGAGGACCGGGTTGGCCACCCCTGCTGATGGTCGGATGGATGTATGGAAGGACGGATGGCTAGACAGACTGACAAAAATCCTCAATAGAAGTGCTTCCTTTGACAGCTTGGGCCTTAACATGAGGGAAAAATTATAAACAGTATTTCCAGTAACTGTGGACAGGACGAGGCGACATCACCAATGTGACAGCAGGATCTGAGTAGTGCTGCTCAATAAAGTGCAGTGAAGCCTATTTTTATGAGGCGGGACATTCCTGCTGTTCCAGATTGTCCTCAAACAGTCCATGTCTTGTAAATCAAATGATGACCTGCAAAAGGCTGTGGATGTCCACCCTTAAAATGTCTGTGAAACTAAAGCAATACATCATTGTGAACTTCACCAGGCTCCCCTTTTCCTAAAACCAGATTCTGTGGCTGCATTCAACTAAAATAAGCCATACCAATGATTTCCTGGGGATGAGTCATATAAAATGAAATTATAAAAAAAGAAAAATCCTGGCCAGGCTTCAGTTTGAGGCAAAAGGTTATCAGTCTCCAAATGTGCCCAATGATTGCCCTTTGGCTGTTCAAAGTCTGGTGTTTTTATGTGGCCTAAAAGTGATCCAGTATCCTGTCAACTGGTACCTTAAATGTCTGTTTTGATAAGATGTGTCGGAAAAGTTACAAGAGTGACATCACAGAATAATTCTCAATCCAAACATGAATATTGCTGCTGCAACTGGGTGAATTCTTCTCATTTTAGACACAAATAATGACACGGCAGTTTTGCTTGAAATCAAGTGTCTAATGAATTTTCACCAGCTATTTAGACTAACTCCAGGGTCCGCTTCACTCTCTACTTCCAATTCATACTCAATGCTTATACTCTGTGCTATATGCGCGGCATAGGGGTTAAATGTAAACACAAAACTGCCAATGAGAGCGCCACTGCTCCCTAGTGTAGTGAAGGTGCAAAGTTCATCGATCAAACACACCAAATGCCCCCTTGACGTAGCCTCGGTCCCCCCTAGGGGGGACATGCCCACTGGGCTAATGCAATTGCTATACTTTGAACATACCACAAATAATCTAAGTTTAGCGAAACTTTTTTTTTCTGAGTTTAATTAAAATAAAACAAGGACAATTGCTGACTGACATTAAAACTAGGATAACAATTACGTAAATGTCATATTGTTTTATGAAAAAGTACCTTGGATCATTGGAATTAAAATTTTCTATATCTTCTTTGAATTGATAATTGAATAGTCTTTGTTGTCAATATCGTACAATAAAAATGTACACTGAAATTGGAGAGCTTCTTTCAGTGCAAAAATTGATGAGAGAGCAGCCAGCCAACTGCGCACTAGCATTGGGTTTCCTCAGGTTGAGCCAGGTCTCCGCGATGATTAAAACCCAACTGTCAGGAATTCCCACGAGTTGTAGCTCCCACTCATCTGTTTCTTGGGTAATGGATCTGGCGTTGGTGAGATACAGTGATAGCTTGTGTGAGTTGTTACGTTGCCGCAGCAATAGGGCAGACCTGCGGACATGCTTTGGCTTCCTATCCCGATGCCGCCGCCGTCTCTTCCCGGACTTGATGGCAATCCATGGAGCACACGGTGATTATTGATAACATTGTAGTGAATGCGTTTGCAAGATTAAACGCAGCACTCAAGGTCAAACCTAAAGAAAAATATGACAAAGAATGTTAGGATAAATAGGCAAAAATATTTACTATATTTCCCGTACAATAGTTTTTTTCGGAGTAAGTTGCACCAGCCAAAAAAATGCATGATTAGGAAGGAAAAAAACATAAGTTGCACCTGAAGTAAGAGTCACATTTTGGGGGGAAAAAAATACATGTCACCTTGAAAGGTTGGAATTATCAATACGGGCCTAGAGCGCCCTCTTCTGGTTGAGTCTGAAAACATGCAAAATTATATTCTGATAATAAAAATTAAAATCTCAATAATATAATAATGTTTTAATAACTTCATATATAAAGTATCACCGGAGTATGAGTTGCACCCCAGGCCAAAAATTGTGACTTAGTCTGGAAAATATGGTACACGTTAACGGAGACTGGCCTAAGTGTATCGTAAAACCCAAAGCAAATAGTGCAATAAAATTTGGCAGCAAGAATTAAAAAAAAAACATCGAAAAATAAGATGAATACAAACGCTGCCCTACTTACGAACAAGATAGATTCCGGATGATCGTTTGTAAGTTGAATTTGTTGGTAAGTTGCTTCAGTGCTATATTTTGTATGTTTAAGGTTTATATAAGTATGTTTAAGACTTGTATAAGTAACCTGTATTGTTTTGTACTAAAAAATAGACATTTCATAAAAAGATCTGCTCTATAAAGATAAAGTGACGTTTAACTTACTTTTGCAAGATGAGCTTCAAGAATTAGGCGACTTCCTTCTCCGTGGTAAAAAGTGCCCGGAAAAAAAGCAATCTAACTACTTTCTCAACCGCATCAGCTTTCTTATTCCACTTTCATTTCAAAAGAAACGGCTCGCCTCTTCTTTAAACTTTAGAGCAACTGTATTAAGTGGATGCACGAAATATTAAACAATAAAAATGTCAAAGTTCTTAGCGCGCTGGAAATACAGTATAGAATGTTTACACACGAACTAGGAAGAGGAAACCGGATTTCTTCTTTGGGGTGGATGCTGGTTCACCTGTCATAGGGCCACACGCCGGTTGCGGCGGAAAAAAGCACGACAGTAATGTCCTGTATTCGGAAAAAGCTGCACACAATACAAAATCTAACTAACACCAATGTCCGGATACTTTTCGACATCCAGAAAAAAATGTTCGTATTTACCGTTTTTGTTGAGTGGTCGTAAGTAGAGTTGTGTCTTTATCACTCTTTCGATACACAGTCTACTGCACGTGTTCATGGTTGTGGTGGCCCTGAGGAAGTACCCGTCTCTGAGCCTGTTAGTCCTAGTTTTAAGGGACCAGCAACACTTACAAGAAGGAAGCAGGTCAAAGTTGTGGCCCGGGTGAGAGGAGTACATTGTAATGTTGTCTCTGCTACGGTATCACAAGTCAGCAATGTCCACCAGACTGGGCAGAGAGCAGCCAATAATTGTCTATGCAATGTTGATGACTATGTATGCTTTTTCTGTCTGCTGTTGGACCATCCACACATATGTACAGTACATTCTTTTCAACAATTATTGACCAATTCAAAGGGTAAAAATGCAATTTTAAAGTGCTTGACGGCCTGAGGCACGTGACAAGTATGCTTTCTGACAAATTCTTCATCCTGTGGCATGACAGAAACAAGTCACACAGCCACTGATTGAAGTCCCTGGAGTGTTGCTCTCAAATCAGCTCCTGAGTTGATTAAATCCAAGTGCTGCTGACTGACATTTACAGGCAACCTTCATCAATTGTTTAACATCTACAAACAGCCGATTAAACATTCAGAGGCATTGCCTTCTGGGTTGCAAGCTTTTCTCCGTAGAATATTAATTTCAGATCTTTTTCTTTTTGATGCATATGGGATTGACTGCAACTTGTTTCCAGAATTACCTTGGACGTAGTAAAGATTCATTCATTCATTCATTATCTGCACCGCTTAGGATCGCGGGGATGCCGGGGCCCATCCCAGCTGTCTTCGGGCAGTGGGCAGGGGACATCCTGAACTGGTTGCCAGTCAGTCGCAGGGCACACAGAGACAGACAACTCACTCACTCAGTCACACCTAGGGAAAATTCGTACCAGCCAATTAAACTGACATGCATGTTTATGGAATGTGGAAGGAAACCGGAGTGCGCGGAGGAAACCCACACCGGCACAGGGAGAACATGCAAACTCCACACAGGAAGGTTCGATCTCATGACCTCAGAACCGTGCCGCACATGCGCTAACCAAATTGTAATAACATGGTAAACAAGTTACTTTAGAAATGTATATCAAATTGGTAGCCGTCCCCTAATCTGTAAGAAAAAAGTAGCTCTCAGCTTCAAAAAGGTTGGCAACCCCTGATCTAGAGGGAACGAACATGATTGTCCGCAATCTTGCTGCTAAGGGTGCCCCCTAAAAATGATGAACCCTTTGAAAGATTGTGGGGGAAGAAAGGAGTAACTTTTAGTCTACGTAGTTTGTATTCTTCTGTGTGCTATGTAGAACTCGTTTTCGGTTGGAATACACAACAGACCAGCATCTAGTAATTTAACATTTCACATTTTCCCTTTAACATTTTTTAATTTGATCTCTCATCAGCCATTACACTTGCAAAACAGACAAACTCCTAACCGATCGTTTGAATTCCTGCATATACTTAATACGTATGTCAAGTCATGTGTATTTGTATAGCCCTGAATCACAAGACGCCTTAGAGCTGTACTGCCTACACACTTTTATCACACCATCCTCTGATCTAAAACCTACAGTAGGGCAAGGAAAAACTAAAAACCTCAGCATGAGGAAAATGAAGAAACCTTGAGAAGGGGCCTCACAAGTGGTCATCCCCCTTCCAGGATGATCAGGGTGCAAACGATTTAGCATTGGGTAACAGTACACAAAACATAGTGAACATCAATAAAGGAAACAATACACAGACATAGTCAACATGAAACATAGGTCATTCATAAGCTATGGAAGATAAGTGTATTTTAAACCCAGGTGTAAACAGTCCCACTGAGGTTGCAGATCTAATCTCAGAGGGCAGAGCATTTGAGGATGCTACTAATCACAAGTACTTCCTCAGACGTTACGATTCCAAGCAATTCCAGTGAGCTGAAGTGAATTGTTTTGACCATTTACCGTCACGTACAATGCAGTAAAGCGTTATGTGACAAGACATCAACCAGGATCCCGGTTAGTACCATTAGTCGCTCCAAATTAAAGAGCCGCGACTGTATGAAGTCATCGGTTTGTTTAGGGGGCCTCAGGCAAGGTAAAATGATCTGACAGGCGACTACAATTAGTTCTTTAGAGGTGGAAACTTTCCTGAAACGATGTTGTGGCTGTGATATCCAAGAAAAGCGCCATTGTTTAGGTATGAAGTCAGGACCGAAGCATCTGACCATAGTTAGTCATGCGTACCGCCTGATGACGACGGCATTTGTACGAGGACACTTTGTCCCACACAGCCCGTCTTTTGTTTTATGATATGATTTTGACAGACAATTGCACTCTGTGATTTTGTTGGGAAAAATAGCGCATGTATCGTGATGAGGATTTGTTTTGTAGTCCGCAGAACAGGCCAGTTTGTCTTGAAACTTAAAATCCGTCACATAAGTTTTTGTTTTGATATCCTGTCAGTGGATTTAATTGTGACTATGCTTTCTTAACTCATGCCAATTAAATTTAGAGAAGAAAATAGCACAGTTAAAGGATGGAAGAATATTGTTTAATCAAGTGAGATGGGTTTTTTCTGTTTCTGAAGTTTTTGCTTTTTGTTTCTAATACCTTGGAAATTTGACAAGCACACACGTTCGTATATCATTTTCATTTCTATCTTGTTTTTATCTTTCGACAAGTTGTTTGGTCTGATTTTGTCCTCAGTTTGTATTCCAATTTGCAAAAGCTTTGGTCACGCAAGGAACAACTCGGTCTTTTGTCCCTTCTTCGTTTTTAATGAAATTCAAGCTGGTGAGTAAGCGGTCCCAGGTTGACAGTATTTGACAGGGATGAATCAGAGGCTTAACAGGGAGTTAGCAGTTATCAATTATCAGGTTGAAAACCTTAAACCTAAAACCGGAAAACCAACTCGGTTAAAAAAGTTGTACAAATTTCTTCAGGGTATAGACAAAACAAATAAAGATTGAACTAAACTTGACGCCAATTACCTCAAATAACCATTAAACATAAGCCAAACTAATATCTGGCCTCAACTCTCAAGAATTTCAAATAATCTGAGCCATCAGTCAACAGTTTTAGTTTCCTCAGACTAAACATGTCAATAAAATCACAAACCAAGAAAAAGTGAAATATTTTTGTGAAGACGTGCTTGACAAACTTTTCTCAAACACCTGACAGGAAATTGAGAACTTTTGTTCACTGTTGTACAGACCCCTGCAGGTCTGTTGTGAATGAAGATTTGAGAGATTTTCCTGGTTCAGTCTTGTAAAAAAATATACACTACATTGTATTCAATGACAATAAAGTATTCTATTGTATTCTAACTGATTTACTGTGCTTTAAACAGACTACATTGTATACTCAGTGAAACTGTAGCAAATGAAAATGGTGTGATATGATTTAATGACTTCTAGTGTACGATTAATTGCCGTGTTTTCCTATCTGATTTGTTAGCCATGTGATTGTGTCAGTAATCATGATAATACATTTTATAACACGTATTCACAAAAATGGGATTTATAATGGATGCTGATGTTGTCATGATTTGCCAATTGCCCTTACCTGCGCTCACTCATTCAGCCCCAGCTGCCAATTGTTCCCTAATTAGTTCTCCTATATAAACACGTCATTCTCGTTCACTCCTTGTCAGTCCATCAGCGAACCTCTGCACATGCAAGGCTCCAGTTCTGTTCCTGGCCTGTTTCTGTTTCCTGCTGGTCCATCCCTGGCTTCCCGGTCGTCTCCGGTTACCTTCCAATCTTCGACCACGCTCTGTTCTCCCGTCCCGGCTGCCTGACTTGCTCCCGATCTCCGAACACGCTTCGTTTGCGAGGGCTTCCTGCTCCTCCTGCCCAGCGAGCACCGGATGGCTGTTGTTGTTTTTCCCCTCGCCTGATTTCCTCGATTCCCCAATAAAGCATTGTGTGAAACGTTTCGCATTTGGTTTCACTGCCTTTTCCGGTCGTGACAGATGTTCAATTTTTCCCAGATATGTTGATGTACATCTTTCTCTCCCATTTGGAAAAAATACAATTGAATGCCTTTTTGACCTTTAAATGACAATCATCTTATAATTTCAGGCCTTAACTTTTTATGCATTTGTGATTCAATCTTATATTTGATGCAACGACGATGCATTGTAAAATAAGTTAATTTCCTTGAGACGATTCTCACCTGGGATTAAGAGACTCTGTTGATGAAAACTACTCACTCAACTACTTATTTAATTACTTTCACTCGTCCACTCACTACTTACTGGCCTACTTACTTCATTACTCACTCACTTGCCTACTCACTCTCTCACCAACTTACTTATTTACTTTTACATGAACTGCGGCCAAAATTCCCAAGAAAATATTTTTGCATGTTTGCTGAGGACAAGCCCCCTACACACGAGAAATGGGAAAGCTCTCCTCTTGTCTTTGCAATACAAACGAGCACGTCTCAAACTGTTCTAGATACCCTTTCTCTAGTGTTGAGTTAACTTTTTGTCAATTTAATATCATATATTCTATTTTGCAGTTGAAACAATGAGAATTTTCATCTAGCTTCCTTTGTGAGGTCTTAAGACAACTAGCAAAGAGTCCAAACCATGAACAAAAACCAAACCTGACATAGTGACAGAAGACAGGATGATAATTTGTTTATATGGGTGATAGAAGAAGCGCCCAAAGTTATTTTGGGGATAGGTCTCTTATAAGTTTTGGCTTCAACCTCTATCCATTATCCGCAACTCTTATCCTCAGTAGGGTCACGGGGGTGCTAAAGCCCACCCCAGCTTTTCTTACGCAGTGGGAGGGGGACACCCTGAACTGGTTGCCAGACAGTCGCATGGCACATAGAGACTGACAACTCACTCGCTCAGTCACACCTAGAGACAATTGACCTGAAATACATGTTTTTGGGATGTGGGAACTGGAGTGCCAGAACGAAACCAACAGGGATAATATGCAAATTCCGCACAAGACTGCTCGTAGCTGGCTTTGATCCTATGGCCTCAAAACTGTTCCGCAGAGGGGCTAACCACTCAGCCGCCGTCATACCTTTTTTGATTTCAGGTGATTTTTTTTTCATTTTCTGAAGAGATGTTTGTTGCAATATGATTGAAAATAAAAAAATACAAAATAAATATAAAATACAAATACAAAGTGGAATGGAAATGGCAATGCAATGGCCCGACCCCGGGTGCTGTCCAAACAGTCTTTATAAAGGGTAAGGATTTTTATTTTAGTCTTTATAAGGGGTCAGTTGTGGGGAGAGTCGGTGCGGGTGTATCCAGTTCCACAACTCCTAGTTGGCGCTAGGGAGGGTGGTGACTGAGGGTCATTGTCTGTCCCCTTTGAACCAGGGACAGAAACAGCCAGGGGCTCTTCTTACCACCAAGACAGGGGATATCTCCTCACTTCTGTGACAGGGTAACAAAAGCGGTTAAGGGACCTTCACTTTGCCACCGTGATAAGGTAACAGAAGCGGCCGAGGGACCTTCTCCTTACCGCTTGTACAGGGTGACAGAAGTGGCCAAAGCACCTATTCCTCCCTGCTGGAACAGGAAGGGGAGGCTTTCTGCTCGGTCCTTTGGCTGTTAGGTCATTCTGTGAAATGTGCGGATGACCACCCATATGCAGGGAAGATGGAATGAAGGCAGGTGTGCTCAACAAAGGATTGTATTAATATAAAAAAAACAGGTCTCATAACAATTTGCAACAGGTCGAAACCAGAAACAAATAACACACCTGACATGGTAACAGAAGACATGCTGGAGGTGGCATGGAATTGGCTATGACCCGACTCAGTCTACCGTCCAAGCATTCCTTAAAAAGGTCAGAGAAATCACAATCATGTCTGGAGAGATTGGGTACAGGTGTGTCCAGTTCCATACCTGGATAGCACCATCTGGGGGAAGGAGGCGAGCCTGACAAGAGGAAAAACAAATGTGAAACCTACAATGAAGAATTCTTTAACTACTAACACTCGTGAGCAACATGTTCACAAACATTCCTTCTTTAAAAACTCATTCCTAAATGTCTCTCTTCAGATAATTGCAAAGCACAGTTGGTGGCACCACACACAAGCGCACACACTGACATACACAACAGCGCGTGCAGCAACAGTGTATCTTTTCAAGCAGTGCTCCTTTTAATTCGTTACTTGCAATTAATTAGCGCTGATTAGCTTCCGGAAAAAAGTGTAAGCATGTAACAACAATAATTATAATTACCGCCATTGCCGTCGCTGTGTCGGTTTAACAATACACGGCCAACATCGACGCTGTCAGGCTTCAGCAACTCTTGACCAGCGTAGCATTCCATTGACAGTGAGCATGTCAACTTGCATAGCTGTGACGAAAAACTCACTCCCTCTTGAAGAATCAATGACTAATAGTTTCCTAAAGTTTGGTTTCAGTTTTTGAATGCATAGCCTAAAAACACAGACATGATTATACGTAATATGTTTTAAAGAGATGGTGTATTCAATACTAATTTGAATAATTTCCCTGAGGTTTTGACTTTTAGAAACCGAATGAAGTGTTCACTTTGTAGGCATTGATATCCTCGTTTGCAGTAGTTTGTGACATTTTTAGAAAAGAACTTTGCCTGCACCCCATTACTTACAATAAAGATGAGAAAAGTCCAAAAAAGCTTCAACTGTCACGACCCAGAATGGAATCTCGGACCCAATTGCGTTCGTTTTAAAGGAATCTTTATTGGATTGAGCTGACAGAGCTGGCCTTGGAAGCCGATGGTTGTCGGTCGCTATAGGCGTCGGACGGAACGGCAGTTCTGTGACAGGTAGGCAGAATCAATACGTCTTAGCGGGCAGGTCGATGGCCAGGGCAGGAGAGTTGATCGTAAACGCGGGGCAGAAACAGGTCGGAACTGAAGGCAGGAATACAAAACAGGAGAGTAGTCTTTGGTACTTGGTAATCTGGCAAAACACACAGGAACACAGACGTACGGTCTGACGTCCTTCTCTGGGCGATGACCGCTTAAGTAAAGAACGTCAGCCAATCAGAGAGCACGCTCCAGCGCGCCAAACGATTGCCACATGTGTCTTCACTTTGGCAATCATGACATCAACACTCTTAAGTAACTGCCCGAGTGAGACAAATTTAAATTGGTACATCTATATTCATATGGGACACAGGCTCTGACATTATTAATATTTCATTGATT
Source organism: Urocampus carinirostris (assembly GCF_059441175.1). Classification (NCBI taxonomy): domain Eukaryota; kingdom Metazoa; phylum Chordata; class Actinopteri; order Syngnathiformes; family Syngnathidae; genus Urocampus; species Urocampus carinirostris. The sequence continues at coordinate 19,760,930 of NC_142358.1, read as the reverse complement.
TTGTCAAAACATCACACAGAGAAATTAAATGTGTCTTTTGTCGGCGGTTTTGTTAGATTTTGTATTAAAATATATGGTGCGGCTCTCTTGAAAAAATATTTTTGCTTTTATGGTCCTTTGGGTCAAAAAGGTTCCTGACCCCTGGTGTGGTCTCTGTTTCCCCTCCATGCTGAGGAAACTCAGTTTTATAACAGTCTGATGAAGTGAAAAATGATCTTCCCAGTTTAGCTCAACTTGTGTCACTGACCCAACAAAAGCCTTGATAGTTATTTCAATGTGATTTGTTCATGTCGGAACTCTGTCTACGGCTTCTGAATTAAGTTAGTAAGGGTCCGTCTTTAATCATTAGTGACTAAATCCAAATCCAATAGGATATCGAAACCACTTCAGGACAGCACCAAACATTTACTTTTAATATTTGATTAATCAGCCCATTGCTTTGGTGACTAATTGGATATTTCAATAGTTTTTCCTTTAAAACAAGGTACAATGAAGCCTTGTTTATCGCAGGGGTTACGTTCCAAAAAGAACCCATGATAGGCAAAGTCTGTGACGTGGAAACCTACATTTTTTACAATCATATTTCAATGAAAGTCTATGAAATAAAAACAATTAAAAAAAAATAGAGGCCTGAGTATTCGTTTTAATGAATAAAAGTACTGTATACTGTACCTGTAAACATTTATCTATTTTTACCAAAACCTAGTCTTTGAGGGACTGTTATGCCAATCAGAATGCAGAACATAATATACCATTAAAATCAATAAAGCAGCAAGACAGTGAAAGGTTAACTGCGTTATAAAGAGGGATACTTGTATTCTAAAATGGAGACTTTGTTGAATATATCATTGAAGAGTTTGTCTTGATTCAGTTACAGGTTTGGCTCGTTCTATGTCAGCTAACAGGCAAAAATGGACGTTTTTTCCCTAAAGTCCTTTATAATGTCCTTGGTTCTGCTGCAGTATCGCAAGCCAGCAATGTTCACTAAACTGGGCAGAGAGCAGCCAATGATTTTTTTCTGGGCTCTGTCATAAATGTTATGATATATTTTGCATTTAACTATAAGGAAATAGGTATTTTATCAGACAATAACATTTTAACAAAGAACATTTACATGACGAGGCTAAATAGTTCAACATTTCAGGAGGACTTGGAAATCCTTGGTATTGAGGATGAAAGGGGAGAAAAGAGGATTATGAGGGAAATGTCAAAAATTCTGGGATTAAAAAGAAAGACTGATAGAGTGAAGAAAATGTTAAATCGCAGCTCAGCTGTGTGAGAGAGAGAACTTTGATACAATCTATGCTATTTTCAACCTTTCTATTTGTATCTTGATACAACAATATTCGCCATCCCTTACAAAATGGACAATTTAAACCTTTGCCTAAACATTTATATATATTTGGAGGATAATTTCGGGTCTTTATTTGGAACGAGTAAGCTTTTGTTTTTGGGTTGTTGACATGTCTGTAGATTCTGCAGTTAGCTTGGCTGCTACTTCCTGATAAACAGCACACCTTTTTTAAATAGGAAATCTCGAAGCAAAATATCTATTGAAAGTTTTTTTAAAATGTAGTCCCAAGACTAGTTTCCTTTTTTGAAAAATCTTAAATTATCATTCATTCATCCATCCATATCAGTAGGTGGCAACAGATTGATTTTTCTGTTTTTGGAGTAAAAAAATTTTTTGTGGACACCATTGCTCAGCAGGTAATACGAGTTGTTTACTTAGTTTAACAATTTTGCAGTAAGTTTGTATTTTTTAGGCTATTATTTTAACCTGTATTTCAAGTTTGACTATTTTTTACATTTTTTTCTAGAAAAATAACAAGAATTATACTTAAATGGACAGTGTGCATTATCTATTGCCTACTAGTAGTAACAAAAACAACTTGATTCTTAAAAAAAAGAGAAGAAATACACATACAGTATATACAGGTATATATGTATACAGACGCTGCCCTACCTACGAATGAGATCCAGACGACCGTTCGTAAGTTTGTTTGTAAGTTGCTTCAGTGCTATATTTTATATGGAATGTACAAAAGTCAATTCCATTGAAGTTGGGAAAAAGTTTAAAATGTCAGTAAAATTAGAATAGAATGACTTGCAAACCTTTTCTAACCCATATTTAAATGAATACACCACAAAGACAAGATTATCCATGTTCAAACTCATAAACTTTATTTCCATAAGCAAATAATGATAAACTTAGAATTTTATAATTGCAACAAGTGCCAAAGTAGTTGGGAAAGGGGCTTCTTCACCATTGTGTTACATCACCTTTCCTTTTAATAACACTCAATAAACGTTTAGGAAGTGAGGAGACTAGTTGTTGAATCGTTGATAGTGGAATCCTTTCCCATTCTTGCTTTATGTACAGCTTCAGCTGTTCAACAGTCCGGGGTCTCCTTTGTCTTATTCTGCGCTTTATAATGCGCCACACATTTTCAATGGGAGACAGGTCAGGACTGCAGGCAGGCCAGTCAAGCACCCGCACCCTCTTACTACGAAGCCACGCTGTCGTGAGACGAGCAGTGTGTGGCTTGGCATTATCCTGCTGGAAGAAGCAAGAGCGCCCATGGTAAAGATTCTGTTTGGATGGCAACATACTTTGTTCCAAAACCTGAATGTACTTTTCTGCATTAATGGTGCCTTCACAGATGTGCAGGTTACCCATTCCTTGGCCACTCATGCACCCCCATACCATCACAGATGCTGGCTTTTGCACTTTGCGTGCATAACAGTCTGGGTGGTTCTGTTCTTCTTTGGACCGGAGGACACGACGTCCACAATTTCCAAACACAATTTGGAAAACTGACTCATCAGACCACAGAACACTTTTCCACTTTGTATCAGTCCATTTTAGATGGGCTCGGGCCCAGAGAACCCTGCGGCGTTTCTGGATGTTGTTGATGAATGGCTTACGCTTTGCAACATAAAGTTTTAACCCACACTTACGGATATAGCGTCGAACTGTATTGACTGACAGTGGTTTTCCAAAGTGTTCCTGAGCCCATGTGGTGATGTCCTTTACACATTGATGTCGGTTCTTAATGCAGTACCGCTTGAGGGCTCGGAGGTCACGGGCATTCAATAATGGTTTACGGCCATGCCGTTTACGCACAGTGATTTCTCCAGATTCCCTGAACCTTTTCACAATATTATGGACTGTAGATGATGATATCCCTAAATTCCTTGCAATTGTACTTTGAGGAATGTTGTTTTTAAACTGTTCAACAATTTGCTCACGCAGTTGTTCACAAAGAGGTGAACCTCGCCCCATCCTTGCAGGTGAATGACTTAGCTTGTTCGGGTCTCCCTTTTTTATACCCAGTAACAACTCTCACCTGTTGCTAATTCATCTGTTCACCTGCAAATAGTTGGTTGATTTCCATTCATCCACTTTCTGAGTAGTTATTGACACCTGTCCCAACTATTTTGGCACGTGTTGCTGTCATCAAATTACAGAGTTGATGATTTTCTCCCAAAACAATAAAGTTTATGAGTGAAGACAATAAATATGTTGTCTTTGCTGTACATTCATTTAAATATGGGTTGAAAAGAATTTGCAATTTACTTGGATCAATTTTTATTTGTAATTAACACACTTTCCCAACTTCATTGGAATTGAGTTTTGTATGTTTAAGGTTTTTAAAAGTATTTTTAATGCTTGTATACATAACCTGTATTGTTTTGTACTAAAAAAAAACATTTCATAAAATAATATGCTCTATAAAGATAAATAAAGTTGAGTTTAACTTACTTTTGGAAGATGCGCTTCGAGAGGTCCTCCTCCGTGGTAAAAAGTGGCTGAAAACAAGCGATCCAACCATTTTCTTAACTGCATCAAGCTTTCTTATTCCACTTTCATTTCAAATGAAACGGCTCGCCTCTTCTTTAAACTTTACACCAACCATATTGAATGGATGCACGAGATATTAAACAATAGAAATGTCAAAGTCCTTAGTGCGCTAGAGATACAGGACACGTAGTATGTTTACACACAAACTAGGAAGTGAAAGCCGGACTTCTTCGGGGTGGATGCTGGGTGACCTCTCTCAGCGCCACATGCAGGAAAGAAGCACTACAGTAATGCCCTGTACTCGGAAAAAGGCGCACACAATACAAAATCTAACTTAAAGCAGTTTCGGGATATTTTTCGACATCCCGAAAAAAAAGTTCGTATCTACCGTTTTATGTAAGTCAAATGGTCGTAAGTATGGGAGCGTCTGTATAGATTTCTTAAAAAGTAAACAAAATACATGAACTATTATATTAATGTGCATTTTTTGTATATTTTGCATAACATGAGCCTTACCTAGAACCTTATTCTAGCTTCTACAAGTACCCCCAAAACTAAAAGCCTGTGCAGAAAAATTAGAAGAAACATTTTAGTCACTTTGAGTCTCCGTAGTTTGTTTTCTCCCTTGTGCTTTTCAGCACTTGTTTTCAGGTTCACTATACAATGACAAAAAAATATATAAAAAGTTAAACCCTGAAGCAAAGATGTTGAGCAATGGCATGCTTGTTTTGCAAACATAAAATTGTCCCATTCACTGTCATACACTACACGAGGCTTCGCGGCACACATTTGTGCCCGGCACACTGGTTGAGAAACAGCCATGTATGCAGCTATACAAAGAAAAAAATCCATATTAAAAAGTATTTTTGTGTTCAGCTTGTGTTTAGCATTTAGTGCAAGAGACGATGCTCCTCCTGTAAAGGGAGTCTCTTTATATTCTTGAAATTGGCCAAATGTGGATGACAAGGTTTGTTTTGACCCATGCAGAGAAAAGTCTGATGGAGCTTGACAGGGTGAGCATTGTGTTCGCAAGTACTCTGTGCCAGCCCGTCTGGGCCCCTGGACCAGGAGACTATTTTGGCAATTGCAGAAATGCCAAAGGCCAGACCCCATGTTTGGGATGTGTCCGCAGTAAATTCTTCAAATGATGTCCTACCTCATGGCAGGAGCCAATGGGCAAGCAATATACGTTTATAAATGTGGTTCTCTGTGTCATTCACAATCTGGAATTGGCATTTTTAATGTATTTATTTTTAAAACACATCCATTGAAGTAGGACAAGTACAAATGAAAACTGGGACGCCAGGTCCTTTGAGAACAGACAATATCCAGATGTGGCCCTCGGTGAAAATGAGTAAACCTCAGCCATATTCACGATTGCAATTCTCCTTATTAAGCGATAACAAACCTTACAAAGACAACGTGGCACCTGTTTACTCGCAGCAAGACAGATTAAGCGAATATAAACAAAAATAATTTGTGTAGACAAGTTCATTTAATTTACAAAACAAACAACACAACTGTTTTTTTTCAGCATCATTCTTAGTTCTTTCTTTACTTGCAGTAAATTTGGTGTTGCTTATTATTTGGAGATTCATCTTCGTTAGCAATCTATGCTGATATTGTTGTCTACTACCACTACTGGAGATGATCTGGATTGGAGCCGAAATGGGAAAAACGAGTCTTTTTAATAATGGAAAACAAAATCCACTACAGTAGCACGGCGGCGCACTACTTAGCGCGCGTGCGGCACAGTTCTGAGGTCATGACATCAAACCTCCAGTGTGGAGTTTGCATGTTCTACCCATGCTTGCGTGGGTTTCCTCCGGGCACTCCGGTTTCCTCCCACATTCCAAAAACATGCATGTTAGGTTGATTGTTTTGTCCGAATTGTCCCTAGGTGTGAATGAGCGAGTGAGTTGTCTGTCTCTGTGTGCCCTGTGACTGGCTTGCAACCGGTTCAGGGTGTCCCCTGCCTACTGCCTGGAGATGGATGGGACAGTCTCCAGCACCCCCGCGACACTACTAAAGATAAGCAGTGCAGATAATGGATGAAAATCCATTACAAAAATGGTTTTACACTATGCACTCTATAAAATGATCCGTATAGAATACCAGGAAACATAAAAAAACGTTGACAAGTATTGAGTTTGAAAACCCTGGTTCAAACTGTCAAATTTTCCACACAAGAAGACACTAAATTTGGAGGCCTGCCTTACTGAGATACAACGATGGATGTCACTTAATTTTTGCAGGTCCAGCTCATTGTCGTGATTTTTTTTCTCAAACACTGCCCTGAACCTAAACTTCTCAAGGTTTCTTGTTTACCTCGTGCTGAGGTTTTGACTTTTTTGACTATTTTACAGTCTTGCTGTCATGCATTTTCTGGATATATTTCAACATCTTACCTATTATTATCTGTTATTGATGTTCACTATGTTTTGTGTACTGTTACCCAATGCTAAATGTATTACTACCTGGTCATCCTGGAAGTGGGCTTACCACTTGTGAGGCCCCTTCTCAAGGTTTCTTATTTTCCTCGTGCTGAGATTTTGAGTTTTTCTTTGCCCGCATGTTGGTTTAAGATCAAGGGATGGTGTAATTGAAATCCTCTGCAGTCATTTGAGACATATTGCAATTGAAGGCTATACAAATATATTTGACTTGACTTGACTCTCAGAAAGCAAATGCTGTAATTTTTTGTAGAATACATCTTTGGGAGATGTGTATTGATGTATATTGCGGAGTTTACTATAATAATGTGTTTGTTTGCTTGGAAAAAACGCAAATGCTGTTTTGGTTTTCTCTGTCTAAGTTAGATGTGATTTCAAGGTTCTTTTAGTATTATACAAAATCATACATGGACTTGCTCCCTCTTATCTTTCAGATCTGATTTCCCCCGGTCCGAAGCCCATGTTCTGAGAGTGCCGGTCTTCTGGTGATCCCAAGAGCAAAGAAGTGTTCGAGAGCGTTCTCCATCCGGGCACCGGTGCTGTGGAATGCTCTTCCCCCTGAGATCCGATCTGCAACCTCAGTGGAAATGTTTAAATCTAAGCTTAAAACTCACTTCTACTCTATAGCATATGAATAACCTACTCTTTTCGTCGGCTCCAGAGCAGGGGAATGTATGATAATATTCTGAAAAATAGTCTGTGTAACATAGTGTAATGATCTGTGAAGCCCTTTGAGACTCTTGGTGATTTAGGGCTATACAAATAAAAATGACTTGACTTGAATACATATTTAAGTTCCATTTCAAACATATATGTTAAAAAATTACCTTTCTTTTCGTCAAGAATAATCATTTCAAGAAATGATTAGAGGAGCAGGCCGTTCGTTCCCTGGCTCGTGTAGAGAGTTTGGTTTACTTTTTATTCCATTTGGCACTTAAAGGGACGCTGTGTAATATTTGACCACAGGATGTCACTGTGTTGTGCAGCGCAACCGAAAACATGTGCTGCAAAGCACAAGGAAGAAAACAAAATAAGGAAACTCAAAGTGACCAAACAGCAGCAATTTTCTTATTATTATTTTGCCATAAATATTTACAATGTTTTTGGTTCAGAGGGTATCTGTAGCAGCAAGACGGCAGATAGTTATGTCAGTTCCCTTTAGGTGAGCCTCATTTTATGTAAAATAAATACAAATGTCTCGACCAACGAGGATGTTAAATAAAAGCAAGATTGTATAATAGTTTATGTATTTTTGCTTATAATTGAACTCTTTCATTATTTTTTACTTGAATGACGCTTTTTTTTACCATTAAGAGGAGCTAAATTATTCCCTCTTTCATTTCAAGCAAAACTATGTTAATACATAGTGTTTTCCCGATCATGAAAGACAATAGAAATATAGTTTTGTCCATGTTGCTGAACCCTGACACTCAAGAGTTCAACTTTTTAAAATAAGAATTTATAACAAGAAACATTTTCTTTCACATCCAAGCAAAGATGATATATATAATGATATATTTATAGCTTAGTAGAGACTCAATTTAAGGAGAAAAAAGATAATTACTTTTTTAACTTGCAAGGAGAACAAGACTTTATCAAAATCCACAAGCCCAAATAATAAAAATAAAAAAGAAACATTGCGTTTGATTTACCTAAAATATCAGCTTTTTTTTAGGTGAGTGTTCTTAAACTGATACGTTCTTAATTTAGCAGACACTCAAAATAAAGAGAGAAGATATCAATTAATTTTGAATAAAATAGGAGAGCTGTTGCAGCAGGCTTTGACTATGAAACATCTCCTCATGAGCAAATATCGATGTCATTATCTCCCTTTGTGTGTTTTTTTTCAGAGGTATAAGACATTAGACCTAAAAGTTACATAATTCAGAGTGTGGCAAGAACAGCAACATTATTGGTCAATACTGACAATAATGTTAACAGTGGATGCGAGTCAAAATAACAAACAACAGTGAGGAATGATAGTCAAAATAACAAATTGGCATCCTATGCAATCTCCTTTGCAGGTGTTCAATAATAAAAACAAAATAATCAATAACAAAAAGAAAACGTGTCTACTTATTAATGCAAATAACAACGAAGGTAGCGGTTAACGACAGACCATAAGTAGTTTCAAACTGTGTTCGTGCGCAACGGAGTCTCACAGGCACACTAAAAATTGACAACTGGATGTGCTAACTGACCAAATTGATGGGGATATTGCTGAATATTGAGGCGCGATGTTCTCCCGACATGCAGGCTGATTGCCGTGCACCCCACAGGAAATGGTGCCCCTACGACCCTTGTGGTTAAGGGAAACACCCACCGACCCATGCATAACACACGCTAAGTGTAGCAGCCTGTTAGCATCACTGCAGTTACATGAGAAGCTGTCAGCATCTCAACACATTGTGTGTGTGTGTGTTTGTTTGTGTGTGTGTGTGTTTGTGTGGGAGTGTTGCAATCTATGTCAATCAACTTTAACCAAACTGTACAGTGATTGAGGGCAAATTCCAGTCTTCACCCTCTTCTAGACACATGCATGCGTACCCACATGTGCCCACTGGCCAGTAGAATTTTGTGACTAATCTACAATGAGCGTTTGTCTCCCAGCACATTTTCTTCTTTTTCTGCCTCCATCACTCTCTCCTCCATTCCTGGTTTTCGAGGTGTATATTTTATATACAGTGGGACCACGGTAATTGCGGTAAATGGGGACCAAAACCACCCGCAATACGTGAAAATCCGCGAAGTAGCAGTGCACCTTAAAAAAAAAAAATATATATATATATATATATACTGTATATATATATATATATATATATATATATATATCTCATCTCATCTCATTAGCTGCACCGCTTATCCTCAGTAGGGTCGCGGGGGTGCTGGAGCCCATCCCAGCAATCATCGGGCAGGGGACACCCTGAACTGGTTGCCAGCCAATCGCAGGGCACACAGGGACAGACAACTCGCTCGCTCATTCACACCTAGGGACAATTTGGACCAGCCAATCCACCTGAAATGCATGTCTTTGGAAAGTGGGAGGAAACCGGAGTGCCCAGAGGAAACCCACGCAAGCACGGGGAGAACATACAAACTCCGCACAGTAAGTCCGGTAGCTAGATTTGAACCCCCACAGGAGGTTCCCAAGACCTTAGAACTGTGCTGCACACGCGCTAACCACTGCGCTGCTGTGTTGCCCTATATATATATATATATATATATATATATATATATATTTTATTTTTATTTTTTCTATTTTATCATTATTATTTTTCAGACCCGGTTAATGGGGACCACCCACGAAAAGTGAAAATCCGCGAAGTAGATAAATAAATAAATAAATAAATAATTTTATTTTTTTATTATTATTATTTTTTAGACCTGCGAAGCTCTGAACCCGCAAACGTGGAACCACGAAGTAGCGATGGGGTGGGACGAAAAATCGATTCATTTAGATATTGTGATTTTATTTTTCCGTAGTTGAAGAAAAAAAGTCCCCACCACGCTATGCTTTCTATTTGTCTCTCATTTATAGCTTCTGGTTGGGCTGAACGCATGGATTTCGCCTTCTCTTCTGCAAGGCTGGCAGGATGCATCAGCAGGCCGGGTAGTGAGAGGTGCTAAAAGTATGCCTGCCAGTCATAAATTTAGAGATTGGCCAAGCGCGCAATCTACATAGAAAAATGTCCCTTTGATGAAATTGGTAGAGGAACCAAGTGTCAATCCCATGACAAGAGTATGGATCTGATTCAAGTACCGGTACTTGCTTACTTTGCTTACTTGATATCGATATATGGATCGAGCCGCCTGCCCTGAATGCCCAGGTAAAAATGTTGTTGTTTCTGTTGTTTTCAGTTTGGTTAGCAGCAACCAAACCGAGGTGAACTTTTGTTGACACCTTAGCAAGATTATTTCACAGATTCCATCAATGTTCCATCTCCTCGCTTTATCAGACCTAAACACACCGCTGACATGCTTTTGACAACACCAGTCCACGATCGATTTCCTTAGACCCAGTCTGGATTGTTTTTTTATTGATTTGAGCATTCGGTACATTTTTGGGGGGAATTTCCATGTTTCGATTTCTTTTTTATTTGCTGTAATGAAGAGCTCAACCCATCCTGCTTGAGGCTTTCAGTTGGTTTCCCCTTTCGGCCGACGTTCTCATCTCCATTTCAATAACTTGCACTATTCCACCCGCGTGCCCTTGACCTTCCCCCAGAGAACATTTGCACTGAATGCTTGAGGGCGATAACGCTGATGTAAGACAGGATGTGTTCTGCAATTACACTGTAACCAGTGTTGAGAATAATGCCGTTATTTTTTCAGTAACGGGGTATATCTACAACATCGTTATCGTTACTGACGGTCAAAAGCGGTCCGTTGCTTTGAATAAATGGCTTTTCCGCTATCTTCCGAGTTGGTTACGTCACGTCTTTTGGGATAATGTCACCATTTAAAATAGAAACTACCATGTAGTAGAGTAGCGATTACGATATGTAGTGTTCATCAAAGCGCCGAAAGAAAAAGCAGATGACGGCTGGTGTGGCAACCGACTCGTGTCGTTTGTGGACGAAACGGCTTGGGAGTCGGCTACCCACCAATCGAGAGGTTCTCTTGTAATTGGTCAAAATGCATTTTTTCAGGGATTCTGTTCTGTTGACTTAACATTTTTTGAGTATAAATAAGGTTGAATTTGTTTTGTAAATTATCGTTTTCTTTGTAGATTTAGGGGCAGCACGGCAGCGCAGTGGTTAGCGTGTGTGCGGCACAGTTCTGAAGTCATGGGTTCAAATCCAGCTACCGGACTTCCTGTGCGGAGTTTGTATGTTCTCCCCGTGCTTGTGCGGGTTTCCTCCGGGCACTCCGGTTTCCTCCCAGATTCCAAAAACATGCATTTCAGGTGAATTGACCGGTCCAAATTGTCCCTAGGTGTGAATGAGCGAGCAAGTTGTCTGTCCCTGTGAGCCCTGCGATTGGCTGGCAACCAGTTCAGGGTGTCCCCTGCCCACTGCCCGAAGATAGCTGGGATGGGCTCCAGCACCCCCGCGACCCTACTGAGGATAAGTGGTGCAGATAATGGATGGATGGATGTAGATTTATAAATATTGTGATTTATGTTTTCTATGTTTTTCAGTGTTAAGGGTTAAGTGATAATTTTGATTTATTTCCCCCCTTTTTTAGTCATTCATTAATACATAATTAATGGTTATGTATTGCTTAAACAACAAAAACAAACAGAAGAGCCATTTGGGAGCCGAAAAAGCTGGCTCTTTTTAGTGAGCCAAGCCGAAAAAGACTGTTCCCTGGAAAGAGTCAGAATTGCCATCTCTACATAGGACCATTCGAGTTAGATTTGATTTATTGAACTCACTTTATATTTTTTACTGCTGATTGTTATTTTATTACACTGTATTGTGTAGAGTATTCAATGTTGGGTCAGAATTCTGTTTTGCAATGTCAGAAAATGATCAAACAATGTCAAAACATGTGAAGTGAATGCTGTGTCTTAAGTCAATCACATAGATACGTTATCTGACTGATACTGCTGGAATGTGAGGTTGGGGACTTGGGCTATGGCTGCATGTCCGCATCAAAGGTTGCTGTGACAACTGCACCACAGGGTGGTCCTGAACCCATAACTGGTACTCAATACGTCAGAATACAGGATGCGCTAGAATCGTTGGTCCCCAGTGTTTAGCTTGCCTATATAGTCTGACATGTATGATTTCAGTGAAAATGTGGTAAATGACTAAAATACCACCCCCGCACACACATTTTAAACAATTCTTTATGGGAGAGGTCATTTTGTTGCTCCAATATTTACCATATTTTAATGTTTTTCACCTTTAAAAGAGTAAGTCCCTGGTTAGACTCAATTGTGCATTAGTCTAGGGTATCCATGTTTTGTGTCGCTTAAGGGCTTTTCTCATTCTTTGCGCACACACACACACACAGTGTCCCCAAAACTTGTTTGTAAGGAAATACTGGAGATTAGAGCCATTGCTGTCTGAGTTTGGCCAGTAACAAGGAAAGCGCGCATATCCTTACAAGAAGAACTGGATCAAAATCCTGGCCGGTCCTGACCAAGTCTCAGCTAAACAAGCAGCCATAGAACCTTGCCAAGTCAGCAGGAAAGCTTGATCAAGCTAACGGCCAAACCCGTAGGACAAAGCCAGAGACCTTATAGAAGCTTCAAGCCACCAGCAGTCAAACTCGGTCAACCTCTCCTTTAACACTCTGCATCCTGTGGCGATCGTCCCCATCGGGTCTCAAATCCCACCAGGATCCTACATCGCTCTACTGCCGAGGACATAAAGACTGGGCCGTCATTGACGCAGAACATCGCAGAACATCTCGTTGTTGCTAGCTATTGGTGTGATGTAAAAGGGGGAACTCTATCAAAATACCAAAACGTAATAATCAAGCCAATGTTGTTGTCTATCCAAATGGTGCCAGTTTAATTTCTCAACTGCTAGTTTTGTTTTATTTTCTTTTCTTATTATTATTTTGTGTTCTTTCAAGCTTCTTCAGTAGATGATTAGTGAAAGAAAAGTCCATAAATCCAAGAGTGTGTGTGTGTCTTGATTAAAGTATACCGAACGATCAAAAGCGGTAAAAAGAATTCACCTTAAGTGTGTGTAGCCACCCTTCAGAATAACTAAACAAGGTCTTTCATCCCTTTTCCTTGACCCAATGATCTAAAAACGTATGTGGTGCTCCGAAAAGGCGAGGTGAGTTTTAAAAAGAATAAACTCGGCTCTTTAATCCAATTGGTCAAGAAATTTGTCAGGACCATAACGGAAACAGGACCCAATTGTGCTACGTTTCACACAAGTTTTATTAGAGGAAAGAGAAAGGGCTGCGCCCACGATCCAGTGTTCGCTGGACGCGGGAAGCAAGTCGCTCTCGTACTCGGTTTGTGCTCCGAACGCGGAAGTGGTTCTTCCGTAGCGAGCGGTGGCGTCAGGGACGGAAAAAAACGGGTCAGTAGCCGGGACTGGGAGAGGAAGGCGTGGTCGGGTCGGAAGGGAGTCGTAAGCCAGAACGAGAGACGTAGTCGGGGGACAAAAAGAGATCGTAAGCCCGGACGGGAGAATAGAAGTGGTCCTGAGCAAAATAGGTTGTAGCCGGAGACAGACGGGAGCCAAAAACGGACAGGTGGGAGTCAGGGTCGAAAAAGGGTTGCCTAGAATTCACTGAGGTTTGCAGATGAACTGACAACAGGGGACAGACAGGACTGGGTTCAAATACTGACAGGGAGCCAATCAGAACCCGCGACAGTTGGCGCTAAATGAGCGGGCACAGCTGAGTCACATCAGTAATTATGACAAAATTGTTTGTTAGAATTATTTATTTACCACCCATATTCGCAACAATTGTTTACTGTTCCTTTTTGTTGCACTTCAAGTGTAGGATAAATATGTTTCTGGTGAGGTGCAATAAATATTACAAGGTTCTATAACACAACTACCGGTCTGTTCTTCTTTATTCAACTGACTTAAATATTGCTAAGGAAATCTCAATTTTTTTAATGTACAACTTCCTTTTCAAGTAACGGAAATAGTTACTTTCTCTGGTAACTAGTTACTTTTATTATTGCGTATCTATCTACTAACTCAGTAACCGTCTATTTCCAAACTAATGCACTTGTCTTCTTGCTTTGTTGTGCTCCCACTTTTCCTCCTACTCTGGTTAGAGCCTCTTTGTCGCATGATTACTGATGCGAGGCACCTGTGCCCGCTCCTTTGGCGCCAACCTCCTCGGACTTTGATTGGCTCCCTGTCACTATTTAAACCCCCGTCTTTCTGTCACCTGTTGTCAGTCCGTCTGCGAACCTCAGCTTATGCTTTTCAACCCTGACTCACTGTTTTGGCTGTCTGTTTCCCAGCTTCGACCCATTTTCTGATCTCGACCACGTTTTTTGCTCTCCTGTCCCGGCTACTGACATGTTTTTTTCCGCTCCCGACACCGCCATCGCTGGCCACAGAAGTTCCACTACCGCGTTCAGAGCAACCTGCTCCCCGCGACCAGCGGATCCTGTGTGCAATCCGTTCCCTTATTCCCATTAAAATTGAGAAAAACGTACGCATCAGGGTCCTGTCTCTGTTTTGGTCCTGACACTTTGTGCTGTTCTCTGTAGTACACACCATTGTAGGAGATCTTTAGGTTCTTGGTTATTTCTCACGTGGAATAGCCTTCATTTCTTACAAAAAGACGAGACTGTTGAGTTTTATTTAAAGTCTCCCTTTTTTGCCATTCTGGAAGGTTTAACCACAACTATAATGTGATGTTCCATATACTTGACTAGCTCAAAGTAAGGTCAGTTTTACAGCTTCTCTAACCTGTTACTCAGTGCTAATATCATTACAGCCTTCTAAAGCAAATAGCAAACACAATGTACTATTCGAATACTGGAGTGCTGGTTGGTGGAAATGGGCATCTATCCACCTCTGGAGATATTGCATTAACAGATATTTGGAGCTAAAATAGTCATTAACCATCTTAATAACGTATGGGGTTTATATCTGAAAATTCTTATGTTATCGTCAATGAACAAAGACATTTAAGCTACCAAGGCCTTCAATGTATACTGTACTGTTTGGCGCAGCGTTCAGTGATCATTTGATGTATCTAATTAGAATTGAATCCGTACAAAGCCGCCAGCACAAAGTTCTGGTCTTTGTTAACACTTACATAATAGACCAAGCATTCTTCAAAAGTCTGCTAGTCCAAGACGAGACAAACCCACTGAAATACTTTATTTTTAGTTCTTCCAATCAGCCAGTAGCAAATGCTTGACAGGGCACAGAACAAGAACCATCTGATCGATTGAGAGACTGGTTGCCATAGAAACCATGATAAGGACCCGCTCCCGTCTTTGTTAGTCAAGGGCCAGTAATTGGTGATCAAGTTGAAGGGCCCGGCCGAAGAAGGGTAATCAGGCGAGGGGCAGCCTGGTGGCTTTTGCACAGGCGAGAGAGCGCTACAGGACTCAGGAACTCTGCAAATGTCTATGAATGTGTGTGTGTGTGTGTGTGGAAAACCATGGATGTCTTCCCTTTCTGTCAGCTGTAGGTGACTAACAACATATTGTTAATGAACTAATTATAGGACACAGCTTTAGTTGAGGGGGTTAAAACAAATGGCTACACATATCTCACCCCCCCAAAAAAATATTTTACATTTGTTTTGCAAAATTTTGATTGTTGGCCGGCAGCACGACAGCTGAGTGGTTAGCGCATCTGCAGCACGGTTCTGGGGTCATTGGTTAAAATCCAGCTACCAAGTTTCATGTGCGGAGTTTGCATGTTCTCCCTGTGCTTGCATAAGTTTCCTCCAGGCACTCTGGTTTCCTCCCACATTTCAAAAACTGCCTGGTTTATTGGCCAGTTTAAATTAGCCAGCTGCAAGCAAACCCTTGACCTTCGCACCATGGGCCTGCACGCTAACCACCCAGCCGTAGTGCTGCCCGAAAATAAAGTCAGTAATGCAAAAATGTGTCAATTTTGTCTTCGATTGCCTCTGTTGCATCAATGACAACGGATTCACAGTTTTTGGTTCAGGAAGTGTAACATGTTTAACTTTTTTTTTTTTGCAGCTCGTTAGTCTTTGCATGCCGTGTTTAGTTCCATGTTTTCATGTCAATTTGTGGTGTTGTCACAGTAGCAAATAACTTTACCACAAAAATTACACTTGGAATTTTCCCTTTTTGTATTTGAAAAAAAGTCCACAACGCGCACTTCCCGTTTGCCTCTGTTATCTTTAGCTTATGAAGGGGAGGGTGCATAGATTTGCCTCACTCTTCTGCCTAGCAGACAGGAAGGAGCAGCTGGCCAGGTAGGGATAGGTGCTAAAAGAGTGGCATAAACCTATAGAGAAGCCAAGAGTGCTTTGTAAGGGAACAAAGAGCAGTGCAAGCTACATAGAGAAACGGCACTTAGAGAAAATTGGTGGAGGGGAAACATATCAATTCCAAGACAATAGTGTCGATCTGATCCAGGTACTTGCTTAGTATTGATAATATCAATATTTTGAATGATCCATCCACCCCTAAGATAGACATAATCAACTAAAAAGACATTTTGAAACCTGTGCCCGTTTAAAAATGAAGTTCATTAGAAACACAGGGTACATTTGAATGCAACAAATCTTAAATGAGACAAATCTTGATGAAGTATTTACATAACTGGTTGCAGCTTTTCGCCAAATACACACCTGCTTTGAAGGGGCAAAGGGGGGCGGCTTGATTACTTGAATAGACGTAAGTTTTGCGATTGACATCAAATAAAAGACAATTTCATTCATGTCGCTTACCACAATAAACGGAGTACTGACCTTGATTTCTCCTTGCTCCAAAAGTGTGATCCATTGCTACGTCTCATGTGTCTGTGCTCGTATGTTGCTTGCCAGAAGCATGGACTTACACTATTAATGTATAGATACAACGTTTGCATTTTGTCATTTTCTGCATACAGAAAATTAAACCGAAACGTCTCTGAGAAATCAACCAAAATCAAAGGAAGGTTTGTTTAGAGTTATCGCCACAGCAATTTTTAATCTGTGCATCCTGTAAGAGACGTTTCAACAACAGAAAACCAATCCTACCTCTTCGTGAATTCTGAGAAAGGGTTTGACAGAGTATGCATACCTGTCAATCTGTACGTTTTTTGCCGCACAAAGTACATTTATTATACATTTTAAGACATGTATGACGTACAAGAAAATCTGTACGGAAAAACGCAAATTTGTCAATTATAGGTACCATCCGGTATACACCGACTATCACGAAACGGCAAATCAATCAAGTCAAACGAGTTTGCCGCGGTAGCCTCTATCTCTGTATCATTTTTTTCGATGCAAACAAAGTGAGCGGTTTGATGCAACTGTGCGCATGCGTCTGCCGCCTGGGAATTTCCCATCATGCATCATTCTGATCACATGTGAAAAAAGCGAAAGCAGAGCAGTAGGCCTACATTACAACATAGTTTTGAATTTTCTTTGGATGCAATCATGAAGTCACAATTGCCGAACCTGAATTAAAACGCCGCAAGTAAGTCATTCTGATCTGAAAACAACAGGCGGGGTTGATTGACTAAATTTGAAATACATGTGGTCTTAGAAAACATCGGATTTCATGTGATAGTTGTGTAGTGAAAGGAAGTCCGTCTCTTTTTAGAGAACCGGCTCACTTGCTTTGATGCATTATATTACGAATCATTATTGTATAAAGAAGTAGAAGAAAAAAAGGAAGTATAAAAGGAGAAAATGAAAAAAGACACGTTTGTGGTTATCCCTTTAATTAGTATATTACCAACAATACTTTAATGCAGAAAATGAATAAATAATTTGAATAAGAAAATGTATCATTCTACTTAATTATATTTGCATGTATTTTTTCCTTCTACAGTGAACGTCCAAGCTACTTAATTTTTGAACTTTTTTATATAATAAAACTCATTCATGTCGAGCAACTCAGTATCTCACAACAAAATATATATGATATAAATGTATATGATATAATGAAACACATGTACAATATAACATATTAAACTACATAAATAAACAAGTTTCAATTTAAAAAAAATGGTGTAAGATTATTTTGTATTTTGTAAGGGAAAATACGACAGTTTGTAAGGGCATAGAGCCGTGGAGGTTGCCAGGTATGGAGTATGGCAGGCTGCCTTGTGTGCCACCATGCAAAATTACTATATGGGCCAGAGACTAGTTGAGACCATTGAACAGCTGTATGCCAATGCCAACAGGTACTGATAGATGGCATCATTAGTGCGTGGTTTCAAATCACAGTCGATGTGAGACAAGGCAGCATTCTCTCTCCAACCCTATTCAACATCTTCCTAGAGAGGATGCAAACCCCAGACCAACATGAAGGTACAGTCAGCATTGGGGGACATAACGCCACTAAGCTCCGTTTTGCTGATGATATTGCTGGACTGGCAGGAGACGAACAGCAACTCTGGCCAATCCCCTGTAGAATGCTTCAACTCAGTATGGGACAGAAATCAGCACAGAAAAAATTTAAACATCAAAAATTAAGTGATGACCAACAACCCCCAAGTTATTACCACAAACATCAGCATCAACCACCAAGATCTTGCAACCTGTCAGCAAATTTAAATATCTTTCATCTGTCATATGACAATCTGGGTCAGAACCAGAAATCTTGGTCAGATGGCTCAAACCACCTACGTATATTCTAGACTACTTGAGAAACAAGAACATTGCAGCAAAATAAAAAAATCATGCCAGAGCTGGTTACTTGCATCTTCCTCTCCGCTTGTGAGACATGGACTCACACTGCAGAGCTGGAAAGAAAAATCTTTTCCATGGAGATGTGATGCTGCAGGAAACTTCTGGGAATCAGCTACAAAGCCCAGTTTAACAAATAAAAAAGTGTGTAACACCATCAAAGGGCACATTGGACCCTATTAAGAACTGTTATCAACTGTGTGCAGACAAGAACGGCAGTGGTATGGTCATGTCTTGAGATTTTTAGGTCTGCAATTATCCTCCAGGGCACAGTCCAAGGTAGCAGAAGGAGAGAAAAACAGAAAATAAAACTGGGCCGACAAAATGGCCAGGTGCCAACTTTGCTGAAACCTAAACGCAGAGTTGCGTCTTCAGCGGTGGCCAGACGACCCAGGCGGATACCCAAATTCTAAAACAAAAATGTGAGAAAATAATACATCTATACATACATATACATATGTATACATATGTAACCGCGTTGTACGTGTCCCACCAAAGATCCACATTCACGCTGGACTGGATGATGAGGTTTTTATTATTACAGTTCTGCAAATGGATGAGTCACAACATTAGCTTTTTCTGCTGGGTCTGATCTCTTTGATCTCTTTGTAGTACTCTGGTTAAACTGACAAAACCCCGCCTCCTGGTCACATGTTAGAAGCCAAAACCAAACCCCACCCCATACCAGCAGATGGCACTGTTGGACTCAGCATTGCAGGACATTTACCAAAAACTATACACATATTTTAGCAGGAATTTCCATAAAATAAAAGTTATTATTACACCCGTTACATACACCCCCCTGAAATTCTGCTAAATATGGGAGTGCTACACTAAACAGAAAAAAAATCACATGCCAAAAAGGCAAATACTGATGAAAAAGAGGACACGAAAACTGGTACAGTATTACAAGGAACAAACTGAAGTGCATGTCAATTCTAAAACTCTCCCAAAAAGGAGTGTGAAAAGAAAGGAGGCGAGCAAACTCCTAACTAAGCACAGACTCAAAGATGCCTGTTACATCTCTGAAATATCAAACATTGTTCCTGTAGTTGTAAGTGCTCACATAGGCACAATTCTTGTTTCTTACTCAAGCTTTGTTACTCAAACTGAAAGTGCATCTCTACTGAACTTAAACTAGGAACTTGCAGATATTGCGGACAGATGATTGTCACCTACCACATGGTCATTCATCTGACAAATAAGACGACTAGGAGGCCTGATGGACTGGCGGACCCTAAGACCATAACGGTTAGGTTGAGCACAAATAACCTGAGCTTGAAGGTCTGGGGCAGTCAAGTCTAAACAGTCAGTATCAGGGGAGTCTGCGTCCAGATGGTCAGTGTTCAATGGGGTCTCGTCTGGGAGACCCATACCCAAAGGGATCATGTTTTCAGAGCACTGTGATGGGCTTTCCGTATTGTCACTTGAAGTATGGTCAACATCTTGTTCGGGGATGTGCTGACTTCCTCGGCTGGATGTATCAACACTGCGAGAGTCGGACTGGGCATCAGATCTGCTGTCTAGTGAGTTATCCTCTACCTCTGGATGAACTTGCTCTTCACCTGCCTGTATCACCCAGTTTACTGTACGGACATCACTGTCTTCAACCGCGTCAGGTAAATCAGGGCATACATCACTTCCATGCATAGCAGCGTCAGACTCTGAGTGTTCAGATTCGCTGGCCAGATCATCCTCACCGGGCAAGAAGCTAACAGAGAGCAGCAAATTCCTGTGAACTACCTTCTCTTTGCCCGTCAGACAATCCTTGACTCTGTAGACATTGAGATCAGGCTTGACTGATATGACTTCATACGGGGTTGACTCCCACTTATCTGCAACTTTGCGTTTCCCCGGGACACCTCTGTTGGCGATCAACACCCGGTCTCCCACGACGAGAGGTGATCCTTTGGCCCTACGGTTGTACAGCTTGGCATGACGAGTCTGTTCTCTGAGAGTATTCCTCTGTACAATTTGAGCAGCTTCATGTAGATCTTTCTTCAGATGGCGTACAAAGTCAGAGTAGCTGACAACAGCATCATTGGTATTAGCATGTTGAAACATGACATCGACAGGGAGACGAGGGATCCTACCAAACACTAGGTAAAACGGTGCAAACCCTGTTGTCTCATGCTCTGTGCAGTTATAGCAGAATGTGAGCTGCTGCAGCATTTGTGGCCACTTTGCTTTGGGCTGAGGGGGGAGGGTTCTGATCATATCTCCCAATGTTCGGTTGAATCGTTCTGCGATGCCATTTCCCATGGGGTGGTACGGAGTGGTATGGGATTTCTGCACCCCTGCCATCTCTAGAAGCTCTTTGATCAGTTTGCTCTCAAAATTAGCTCCCTGATCAGAGTGGATACGCCGTGGGAAACCATAGACAAGGAAGAAATCCTGCCACAGACGGCGAGCAACTTGTTTGGCGGTTTGATTTCTGCAAGGGAAGGCGTGCGCCATCTTGGAGAAATGATCAGTTACGACCAGGACATCTACAGACTTGTTCTCTTGCTCAGCAGTCCAAAAGTCTATACAGACCAACTCCATAGGCTCAGAGGTGACTATGTTCTTGAGTGGTGCACGGTTGTGTGGTTCCGGTGTTTTCCCTACTACACAGCGCTGACAGGATTTGACATAATTCACAACATCACGTTCCATGCCATTCCAGAAGAATCGTTGCCTCACCAGAGACAAAGTACGGTTCTGGCCTTGGTGACCTGCTGAGTCATGTAAACCTTGAAGGACTTTCTGTTTCAATGAATCAGGCACCACAAACTGGAAGATTTTCTTGGCCATGTGAGGATCTTTCCTTATTTTGTAGAGCATGCCATTCTGTATGGTGAGTCTGCTCCAATGCTTCAGTAGTTTCATCACACTAGGCGACTCGACAGCTCTCTCACGCCTGGTAGGTCTCTTGTGTCTATGCACAAAGTACATGGTCCTGCTTATTGTGTTGTCCTGTTCTTGTAAACCAACAAGCTGACTCTGTGGGAGTGCCGTTGACTGATCTCCCTTCTGCAGAAGATTGAAGTTGGCGTCTGTTCCCATCACTTGACCCACGCCACCAGTGGACTGAGCACTGAAGACAGCAGCAACCTCTTCTGATGTCACAGAACCATTGGAGCCTGATGGAATTGCCCTTTTTACTGACTCGTCTGATGTCCCAGCACTCTCGTCTACAACAGCGTGACAATTGTTGGATACTCTGAACACCTCTTGCACAGTACTGTTGTTCACCCTGTTGACTTGGTCCAAGAGCGAAGTATAGGGCTCGGTAACAAGGCGATGACCCACACATGACCGTACAAATGGCTCACGGCTCAGAGCGTCGGCTACGATGTTCTTTGGGCCGGGAATGTACTTCAGGTCAAAATTGTATGCAGCTAGCTTCGCTACCCACCGCTGTTCACACGCATCAAGTCTTGGTTTGGTCAAAATGTATGTAAGTGGGTTATTGTCGGTCCACGTGGTAAAGTGTCTTCCTTTCAACCAATGGCTGAATTTATCACATACCGCCCATTTCAAGGCAAGAAATTCGAGCCTGTGTGCAGGGTAGTTGAGCTGGGAGCGAGAGAGCGTCTTACTTGCAAAGGCGACTGGTCTGGCTACTTTTCCACCAGGTGGCAGCTGTGACAGGACTGCTCCAATCCCATCAAAGGATGCGTCGACAGCCAGAATAAACGGCGCATCAAAATCTGGGTGCGCCAGAGTGACACCTGTCACGAGGTCGTGCTTCAGTGTTTCAAAGGCGTTCTGGCATGCATCGGACCAATCTGCAGGCGTCAGCTTCACTTGACCTTTCTTGCGGTCTCTCTTGCGCTTATGCTTGTCACCAGATTCAGATGTGAGCCTGAACAGAGGTTTTGCCTTCGCAGAACATGCTTCAATGAAGCTTTGGAAATACATCACCATGCCTAGAAAAGATCTGATTTTACTAGGGCATGGCGTCTTGCCATCCGACTCCATTAGATCAGCGACTTGTACGTCATTTATCGCTCTCACTTTCTCGGGGTCAGTCCGAATTCCATCCTCACTGATGACATGCCCAAGAAATTTCACAGTCCGTCTGAGGAAAAAACACTTTTTGGGTGCGAGCTTGAGGTTGTGTTCCTTAAGGCGAGTAAACACCATCTGCAGGCGTTGGAGTGCAACTTCCTCTGTGGGGGCAAACACCATCAGATCGTCGAGGTAACATAATAGGCTCATGAAATTCTGATCACCAAATATTGACATCATCATCCTCATAAATGTTGCTGGGCTGTTGCAAAGTCCCTGAGGGAGCCGGTTGTACTCGTGAAGGCCGAATGGTGAGGAGAATGCCGTGTACTTTTTGTCGTCAGGGTGCAAGGGGACATTGTAGTAGCCTGACGTCAGATCCATTGTGGAGAAAAAGGCATTTCCCCCAAGTGCGGCCAAAGCATCAGCTTGATGCGGTAGTGGGTAGGCATCCTTTATGGTTCTTGCATTAAGCCTTCTGAAATCAGTACATACCCTTAGTTCTCCATTCCGCTTCCATATGAGAACAAGCGCAGATGCATAGTCGCTAGTCGACTTCTGAATAATTCCTTTCTCTTCCATCTCGTTCAGAGTCGTCCTCAGTTTTTCATACTGACTTGGTGGTATACGTCTGTAGGGTAGACGGAACGGCTTATCATCAACAAGGTGGATACGATGTACAAACTCTTTGGCCTCTCCACAGTCCATCTTATGGCGAGAAAAGATTGACTCGAATTGTTCGATGATATGAAGGAGCTTGTCTTTACACTGCAGCGAAACCTCACATGACTTCAGGTCAATGTCTTGCAGTCCCAGAGCTTCCAATGCACGCATCATGTCCTCTTCTGACCTGGGTCGGACCTCTTTGCTCTGTACACTCTGCACGTTGCACTTGACCTCCTCTGCATTGGGCAGGTCTTCCGCTGCGATACAAGGAGACACATCTGCAATTTTCCTGTTTCTTCTCAGCACCACAACTCTGTCCGTGGGATTAAAGACTTTAACAGGCACCCATCCATCTCCCCAGAGTGGAGTAACAACTCGTCCGACAAGGACTTGTCTGGGCGCAGCCTTAGATTGGGTTGGCTCAACGACCACTGTGCTGCCCGCTGATGCCCCGGCCAACTCAGGTAACTTGCCCCAAATAACGTACTCGGTCCGTGGATTCAGCGTCACGCAACTCTTGATCTTTACTGTCCCTACCTTGTCTGGAATGCAATCACCTCTCCATCTCTCTGTGTTGGAAAGCATTGACAGGAATTGACTGTGGTTATCGGACAGACCGTTGTCAGGAGTGGAAACTAATCTCCAATAGCCATCAGTACTTTTCAATTGAGTCAAAATATATTTGATGGCATTGCTGCCAAGGATCATCTGTTCTGTCTGGCCTGGCACCACCATTACTGGTATTATCATTTGGCACCCGTAAACTGTGACGTGAATGTCGTACATATCTCTGGGAGAAACTTGGTGTCCACCGCAGCCTACAATGACATAATCATCGGCCGTGTAACTCATCATATCAGGGAATTGCTGCAGGAGGTACTTAGCTGTGTCCTCACTTACTGTACAAGCCATCGACCCGCTGTCCAACAGCGCTCTGAAAGTGGGGCCTTCTTGCACAAGTACAGGTGTGTAAAACAGTTCGTCAGTCTCCGCTATTCTCTGAAACCCCTGAAAGATCAGCTTCTTCGATGGAGGTATCTTGTTGCTATACAACTCATAAATTGATTTATTGTCTTGCATGTCAGGCTTCACATTAGTGGTGGGAGGTATACTCAGTTGATCTGCACTGTTCTCCCCTAAGCGCAGATCAGTTAGTTTCCCTGAGGCAGCGGGACAACTTTCGTCACTGGACAATCACGTCGAGAATGCCCTGGGGCATGGCAGTGAAAGCAAAGGTTTTTGTCTCGGCAATGAGAGAGAGCACTGTGTTCGACTTCTTTGCAAATGATACATGGCTTGGCAGTGAAACCATTTATTCTGGCTCCAGGTCGCCTGGTTGGAGCTCCCCCTCTCTCTTGAAACTGGTTCGAGGTAACACGTATCAGAACTTTCTCCAACATACTAATAACGTCCGTTAGAGAGACATACTGTTGGCTCGAAGTCTGAGGTGGCTCGTGCACGAGGGTTGGACCATGGTTCACCTCAGCTTTGTGTACGGCAATTTCCGCTCTATTCGCAGGTTGTTGTAGGGAATCTGCTTTGTAGCTCTTCTCAGCGTGGTATTCATTCAGCACCTCTAGTACCTCACATGCTGACCACTTTTCGATGGTTTTTGATCTGTAAGTGAGTGCCAGTTCCTTGCATGGGCAGTTCCTAATAAACATGTGAGTAACCTCTATTTCAGGGTTGTCAAATGTTTTGCCCTGCTCTCTCAAGCACTCAGAGGCAAGGTCAGCTGCTCTGTTTAGTCTCAGCCAGTAGTCATAGGGGTCTTCCTGGTCTTTGGGCAAAGTTGAATAAAAGTCAGCTAAAGGGACAGCAGAGTACTTGGTACAGCTAAAGTATTTCCTGAGAAGACTATAAATCATGTCAGGGCGGGTATAGACGTCTATATTACTGTTTCTAATGCTAAACCTAACTACATCTTTAGCTTTTCCTCTCAAATGTATAAGGATTTCCTCTGCTTGCTCTTCAAGTTTCACATCACTCCTTTTTATAAATGTCCTCATTAGATCTTCCCACTCCTGTATTGTTATTGAGTCTGAGCCATCCCCAATAAATGACGGCGGTTCCTTAACCTTTCTCTGCGTAACCACCTGACTCAATCTGTTTGCTACATCTTGTGTGGCAGCAGCGTTAGGAGCTACTATATTATGTGACTGTATATTTGAGAATATGCTATCAGCCAATTTATGTCCTATCTCCTGAATAATATTTGTCATGTGATCAGCTAAACCCTCAGAAATTTCACTCGTGGAATTTGGCGTAGATGTGGGTCTGACCTGAGGTGAAGGTAGGCTAGCATGTTGGTCAGCTGCATTATGGGTGCTCACACTGGAACTTGCCTCTACTCTATGTGTAGCACCACCTGGGGTAGAACTATTATCAGAGGGGATGGGGGTAAACATGCCCCTGCCCCTGCCAAAGTGAATAGGTGTGTCAAATTGTGGAGCTAACACATTGCTCTGATTAAACATGTTTCAAAGATTAACAGAAAAAAATGTAAATAAGTCAAAATCACAAAATAAATCAGCAGCCTTCGTATCACTGTGACACTGCACTGTAATGAGCTAAACAATATCGCTCATGTAACTAAAATTTCAAATACTGTGAGCTCATGTGGCAGGTAGGACAGTCCTCGGTTCGGCGAGTTTGATAGAAGTCACGGGTCACGGCACCAATGTAACCGCGTTGTACGTGTCCCACCAAAGATCCACATTCACGCTGGACTGGATGATGAGGTTTTTATTATTACAGTTTCTGCAAATGGATGAGTCACAACATTAGCTTTTTCTGCTGGGTCTGATCTCTTTGATCTCTTTGTAGTACTCTGGTTAAACTGACAAAACCCCGCCTCCTGGTCACATGTTAGAAGCCAAAACCAAACCCCACCCCATACCAGCAGATGGCACTGTTGGACTCAGCATTGCAGGACATTTACCAAAAACTATACACATATTTTAGCAGGAATTTCAATAAAATAAAAGTTATTATTACACCCGTTACACATATATACAGTGTATGTCTCTTTTTATCTTTGACTTCCTGAGCTCTGACGTTATGTCACCATATTGGTTTACATGTTAATTAGTCGAAAAGGTTTTGAGGGTTTCAGCAAAGTTTTGGAAGTTTTAATGGAAAATGCCTAGATATGGGTGCAGCAATGGTACGACAAATGGCAAGCAGCCGAAATGGGGCGAACTGGGAAAAATAACACACAGAGAGCTAACAGGGGCTAAACCTGTTGGGATTTGGCAGGCTAGGCGGCTTCTAAAATGGCTAACCGGGACCGACCGGCGGAAAAATAGGAGGCTGGCTGACCAAAATCATGCAGTAAGCAGCCACGAAAACTGGGAGCCAACACCAAAAACAAAATTACACCAACAAACACCAAGCTAGCCATAAATATACCAAATGATCACAGCAGACTACCCAGATACTATAGAAGGCGAACTGGGACCGATTAGCGAAAAAAAAAAACGAAAGACTGGCTGACCAAAAATATGCATTAAGCAGCCAGGACAACTGGGAGCCAACAACAAACATGAGACCAGCCTGGAAAAAAAACAATTAGTATGGCAGGCTAGCTAACTAGCCACTGCAAACGAGACCTCGAAACCTTCGGAAGACTGCATGCTAACGGGTAGCTATCCGGACAATATTATATTGATTTCAATACATGCGGCGAAAAACACGAAAGGAAAAGTCACAATTACCCACTTAAAACGAGGTGAAGGCAAAAAAGGAAAGCACGCTGTACACGACGGCAGATAAACTTATTTGCACACAGCTTTTAAAAAATCAAAACTGGGAAAAAACAGTCAAAAGTCCCCCAGTGACACACTAAGCAAAGTTCAAATAACACGTGGAACATATCTGCATGATTGTGGGGAGGAACACTGAGCGTTGTGTACCTACTTGAAAAAAAAATATTTTTTTTGTAATCCCTTCAAGGGAACCGTGAACAACAAGTCTGCAGTTCATTTCAGCACCAAAGAAAAGAGTCAGTTTAGAAACTTAACATGCATAGAAAGGGCACAAGTAGTCTGATCAGTCAAATGGGTATGTATCGCAAATTCAGATTTCATACATACACAAGCCGCACCTGTATATAAGCCGCATGCACCCACGTTAAAAAATTGTAACACAAACATTTATTTTATCCCGACTTCAAGTCGCGCGGTTGAAACTAAATGTCCTTCATTGAAGTACACGGTCCAAAAATCACAGCCGGCAAAATGAACGGAAAATGAAACCGGTACTTAAAGTTTGAGTCCGGGTACCCGTTAAAACTAATCCAAGGAAAAGAAGTCTATATTTCCAAAGGTAAGGGTGGGAAAAATATATATCCACTATTGTCCGCCGCGACAACAAGTCTCACTCACCTTTACCCCACTTCCCGTCAGCCCGCGTTTGCTTCGCCCCTCTTTTTTAATTCACAAAACATATCAAAATAAGTGTCTCAAATAAATCCATTACAAAAATATACAGGTGCAACTACATCTTAGACACGGGTTACACATATTTACAAAGAAAGACGGTACACCGAGAGTTTTCAAAGCTTTAGTAATAATAATAATATATCTTTCATCCGGGCAGTTAAAGGTAGCAACACGCTAGCAACACCCGCTCGTAACACAGTAAACGGGTCTGTTAAAAAAACATACCGTACTTGTAAAAATCACGGTAAACCGTCCTCATCTTCCTCCTTACAACTGAAGCCATCAAAGTCGTCTTCCTCAGAGTCGGAAGGAAACAGTGTCATATAGACGTCATCCCACGCTCCCGCAGCCTCACTCGCGCGGTCACTGTCGCTGGTGTGCCCTCCTCTCTGTCACGGCTTTTCGCAACCCGTTGGTGATGGTGAATTTGTTGATGCTGCCCCACGCTGTCAGGAGCCACTGACAGACTTGCGAAAAAGTTGCCTTTCGCACGCGGCCAGTTTTAGTGAAAGATTTCCCGCCGCTAGTCAAGCCAAGAAGTTGCAGTCTTCCTCGGCGCATATATTCCACCGGTCTAAATCTGGCGGCCTTTAGAAAAATTACATAAATTGGCCGCATCACTGAATAAGCCGCAGGGTTGAAAGTTTGGGGAAAAAGTAGCGGCTTATAGTCCGGAATTTACAGTATGCACAATTTGAAAACCAAAAGTGCCCAATATTTTCCATATGGGTATTTACAGTTGGACCATAATTGAATTTCTGTGTGCGTTAATATCGACAATATTCTGGTCTTGATTGATCTATTGGCTCCATGCAAACATTTTGCTCCAATCTGTGAGAATTCAAGCACATTATTTTGCTCTACTCAGTACCCGCTCCCAACTCTTGAATCCGGCCACAAGCGTGTACAACACTTCATTCTAAATTAGTTTTCTCAGCCATTCTGGAGGGTATTGGACGGAAGTAGAATAATATCCAGATTAACTGAATAAGTGCAGCATGATCTCATCTGCCCAGTGCATTTTAGCTTAATCGGTTGCACGTTTGCCAAGCCAGGATGAAAAGGTGCAGCCACGTCAAGCCAGCTGTAGAAATCGACCAGCAGGATCTATCTTGGAATCAGAGGGCGTGAATTGGAAATGTTTCACCTATCGCATTTCACTGCCGTTGGACCACAGCTTCTCATGGAGTTTCATGAAAGTGAGAAAGAAGTTCTGAGAAAAAAACAAAGGTTACCTGAGCACTGTTGTAAGGTAAGCTTGTTGTTTGCTACAGTCAATTGGACTTTTTGCTTGATTTCAGTTTTTTGCTATGTTTATTGTTGATGTTGATTGTTGATGCCTTGCAACATCCATTGGTCATCGTGGCATCATGGCAGACACCATCTCAAGGTTTTTCAATTTTAATCATGCGGAGGTTTTTGAGTTTTCCCTTGCCCTGGTGTAGGTTTAAGATCAGGGGAAGTTGCAGTGGTGGTCTGTGCAGCCTTGTGATACTTTAATATTAGGACTATACAAATAAACGAGACCTGACTTCAACAGCATAGCCAGACCAAAGCATAAGCGAGCTAAGCGGCTGCTTAGGGCCCTGCAACCGCTAGGGGGCCCCCAAGAGTGGTTAACTTTTTTGGTGCCAACATTTTCCTAATTGTCACTTCATGTGTCCACTAAAAAGACTTCTACAGAAATACAACAAAAATACTACACAATAGCTACAAAACTAAATATCAAATATAGTGCATAAAAAACAGGGACCTCATATATTATTTTGCTTTCCTTCTGAAGATAGCAAATAGTGTAGAATTACTATAGTAATACTATACTACGAAATACTTCTACAGAATTATTTACCCCAAAATTACTACAAAAAATGATACTTCAGTAATACTACAAAAATACTATAGTCATAAAACTACTGTAATACTACAAAAAACTACAGAACTTCAATAAAAATCCGACTTCAGAAATACTAAAAAGATAAAATAAAACCTACATTAATACTTCAAAACTAAATAACAAATGAAGTGTCAGGGTTGGCCCCACCCGTTTGGCACCAGCTGCGACTCGTTGACTGATTGGCTTCCCTCCTATTTAAGCTCGGTGCTCTCACTCACCCTTGGTCAGTCCGTCAACGAACCTCTACACCCGCAACAAGTGTGTTTTGACTCTGTATGGTATCGATCCTGTCAATTTTGTCCTGTTTTGATCTCGGTCTCCAGTGTCTGGTATCGTTCCCGTCTATCTCGTTCTGTCTGATCTCTGTCTCCAGTCTCCTATATCTGTTATCAATCCTGTCAGTACCGTTCTGTGCAGTATCGACACCATCTGTCTGGTATCGATCTTGTTGGTCTCTGGCTTCCTGATGTTCCACGCCAGACTTCTGTCTTTATTCTTCCTCCCAACAATCGCTGAATCACTGCCGATAGGGTTAATTTGCATGACTGCCCCATTCCCGTGAAATAACGGTTGTGTGAGAATCGTTACGCATCTGGGTCCTCCTCCTGTTCCGGTTCATGACATGAAGTGCTTAAAACAGGGACCTAATATACTACTTTGCTCTAATTGTGGTCGTTTCAAAACCAATTGGATTATACTAATCTATTCAAAAAGAAGTATGACATGTCACACGCGGCCCCCGACTCCAAATAGTGGCCCACCCCTGGAGTAGAACATGGAATGAGTTCTAGTATGGGTGCAAAATATCAAGTAATAGCGGGCCCCAAATCTAATTTTGCTAAAGGCCCCATGAAGGCTTGGGCTGGTCCTGTTCACCAACCACCATTTCCCACACTGTTCTTACTCTTGCGTGGAAACGAAAGGCACAGACGCCCATAGGTGCGCAGCCAGTTGACCTACGCCGGCACCACCCAGGAGCTCGCTTCATCCCCGTCTTCCATTTTGCGTCCCTTTGAACACTTCTGTTTCAGTGCGTCTGATTTATGCCCATGCAGCTATGACCTAAATAGTAAAGGCCATTTGAACTGCATGTGCATATGATTATGCACCCTGCAGGGTTTACACCCGGCGGGTGTCTTGCGCGTTGGAAAGCAAGAAGTTCTCCCGTGTTGGTAGCGGTACCTGGCGGGGCTATCCGTGCGGGTTTAAAGGTACATGCTGACCCTAATGTGTCACTTGTGCTTACAGCAAAGAGCGTGTAACCAGCGGACCTCTGTGAATCACTCAAAGGCGCCATACTTTTCAGCCCCCGTGAACCCTCCATAATAAGCGCACCCCCTGCCTTTACATACAACCCTGTGACATTTTCTCCTCCTGGCGCATCTATAAGCGCCTCTTGATGACATGAAAACCACAGGCCTAGAAAAGTTTTTCCACTGTTGTACGTACGTAATGTGTTCGAGTGCGTGTTCCTGAGGCGCAACTCGACCTCCGACAATTTGCTTGTGTATAGCACATAGGACTACTCATGAGTTCATTCTGTTTTTTTAATATCGGACTGCATTAACTAATTTAATAAACGTTTCAAATACAGCATTAAGAATTTATTTTGACACATAAAAATACTGCAGCAGTATCTCATATTATTCCCTGAAATGGGATAAACTAATCTGCATGATTATTCTAAAGGGACATAGTGTTATTTAGCACTTTCTAGTGGTTACATTTTTTTGTTAAAAAACAGTATTGATTTGAATAACAAGCAAAAATACAAGAAAATTCCTTTTTTTTTTTTTTACTCGTAGGTCCAAAAATTTGTATTATTTGAAATAACATGAGGCTCACCTAGAGGGACTTGACATGATCCTCCGCCATCTTGCTGCTAAGCGTATTCCCAAAACCAAAAACCTTGTGAAAGGCTTGGGAAATAAATTTTAAAAAAAGGTGGTTTGGTCAATTTCAGTGTCTGTACTCAAGTCATGTTTATTTGTATAGCCCTTAATCACAGAGAGCGTCAAAGGGCTGCACAGACCAGATTATTGCAAACCATAGACTCTTATGACAACATCCCCTTTAGTTTTAGATCAACCTACATGAGGGCAAATAATACACAGATATTGTCAACATAAAATGTAGGTTATTCATATGCTATAGAATAGAAGTCTGTTTCAAGTTTAGATTTAAACATTTCCATTGAGGTTGCAGATGGAATCTCAGGGGGAAGAGCATTCCACATCACCAAGGCCCGAATGGAGAACGCTCTCGAACCTGCGGATCTCTTCTTGTCTCTTGGGATCACGAGTAGACCAGCATTTTCAGAGCGAAGGCTCCGGACCGGAACGTAGGGGGAAATTAAAGCTGAAAGATATGAGGGAGCAAGTCCATGCATGATTTTGTATACTACCAACAGAACCTTAACATCACATTTTAAGCAAACAGGAAGCCAATGCAGGTTACCTAAAATCGGGGTCATGTGATCAAACTTTGTCTTTGTTAAAAGCCTCATTGCAGCATTTTGTACCAGCTGAAAGCTCTTGATTTTGGACTTCAGGAGACCAGAGTGTAGCGCATTACAGTATTTTTTTTTCCTTCATGTCACTTGTTTTTGGTTGCACTACACAGAAAAGTGACATCTAGTGGTGAAATCATACACACTGTCCCTTTAAGTACACTTATGTAAGGTTTCTTCACCTAGCATTTGACAGGTCTACGCAACCCGCACTCGTAGGAACAATACCACATTCAGTCATTAATTGCCTTTGTAAAATGCAAATAAAAGCAGCAAAAACTCCTGTCGGCTATTTGACCAGGTGCTGTCGCCTAAAAGCGACGATAAACAGGCTAACACCAGTTCACTAAGCAAAGTACAGCTAGGCCCGACTATATTTGGACAGTGACACAAGTTGTTATTTTAG
This sequence comes from Urocampus carinirostris, assembly GCF_059441175.1. Taxonomy (NCBI): domain Eukaryota; kingdom Metazoa; phylum Chordata; class Actinopteri; order Syngnathiformes; family Syngnathidae; genus Urocampus; species Urocampus carinirostris. The sequence continues at coordinate 19,728,489 of NC_142358.1, read as the reverse complement.
CTGTTCACATAAACACGATCCAAAATACAATCATATAGTTAATATCGTCTTAAAATGCACATTCTAAGCTAAAATTTGACACTTTCCACATCTTACCTAGAATAAGGCTTTAGGAACTATAGCCATTTTTAAGGGAACCACAAGTAATAGGACAATTCAGTCATTAGAATTGTAATCAAATCAGAAGGATCATCCCTTGTTAAGCTGTAAGTGGTGAAAAGATCTAGAGTAGATTGTAGGTGTGTGGTTTTGCATATGAAAACTGATGTGACCACACATTATATGTTCGAAGGAGCTCTCACTGGAGGTAAAGATCTCCGTCTAAAAAAAGAAAGATAGCTGAAATGCTTGGAGAAACAACATCCTAAGAGAAAAGGAATGCAATGGTAAGGTTGGCAATCCAAAAAGTCCTGGGCGTCCACAGACTACAGCAACAGATGATTGATAAATATTTTTCATGGTAAAGAAAAAAGTATTTACAACATCGAGTGATGTGAATAACACTCTCCAGGAAGTGGGTGCATCTGTCTCTAAGTGTACAATAAAGAAAGGACGTAATGAAAGTAAATACAGAGGGGTTACCACTAGGTGCAAGCGAAGTATCAGTCCTTAAATTGTCAAGCCCAGACTTGACTTTGCTAAAAAACACCTCAACAAGCCAGCACAGTTGTGGAAGTGTTCTAGACAAGGCTAAAGCTGTACCAGGATGATGGGAAGAACAACGTTTGGAGAAAATAGGGACACCTAGCACTCCACATCATCTGTGAAACATGGTGGAGACAGTGTGATGGCATGGGCTTACATGGCTGTCAAGGACACTGGGTCACTTGTGTTCATTGATTATAATAAAACAAAGTAACTGTATGAATTCTGAATTATACGGGAGTATACGTTGTGCTCAGATTTACAAGTGGAAGGTTCTGCATTGGCCAAATTAATCTCCAGATCTTAACTCAGATGAGCACACATTTCACTTGCTCAACATGATTCTTAAGGTGGAAAGACTCACAAACAACTCAAGGTTGGTAATGTCAATGCCTGGCAGATCCTTAAGGCGGAAACCCAGCGTTTGGTTTTGTCCATGGCTTCAATACTTAGGGCAGTAATTGCCTCAAAAGGATTTTCAACAAAATTTTAACAAGAAACCTTTTTGGTTATATTATGCTTAATTGTCTAATAACTTGTGAGCCCCTAAAATGTGTTGTATTTGGAAACCAGCGAGTTAAACATTACTGTCTGCACTTCAATACGGGTCAAGATATTTCAAGTCCAATGTGGTTGCATGCACAGCCCAACTGAAAATTGGGTCTCTGCCAAAATATTTTCAGGCTTCATGACCAAAGCAAAGTGTGATTGATCAAAACAAAGCTACTGTGGTGTCAAAACAGCCATCCCATGACAACCGCTGCGTTTCACTGTAAAGATAGGTCTCTTGACAAATTGGGGTGTTAATGTATCACAGCTGTATTTCAATCTGATAACGTTTGATAACTTCAAACGGCAATACAACTTCCATTCTTTTTATTCAAAAGTGGAATAATGATTTACATTTTACAGTTAGAAATTAATTTAAGGAATGGGGGGAAGAATCTGTAAAACCGGAATGACACAAAGCTTCAGGTCCACAAACACATTAGATATCAACCAAAA